>NW_025751222.1:0-16031 GCF_021184085.1 Oncorhynchus gorbuscha
TTAGACTAGAGTTAGGGTAGGTCAGGGGTACATTAGACTAGAGTTAGGGTAGGTCAGGGGTATGTTAGGGTAGGTCAGGGTACGTTGGACTAGAGTTAGGGTAGGTCAGGCGTATGTTAGAGTAGAGTCAGGGTAGGTCAGGTGTACATTAGGCTAGAGTTAGGGTAGGTCAGGGGTATGTTAGAGTGAGTTATGGTAGGTCATGGGTACGTTAGAGTAGAGTTATGGTAGGTCAGGTGTATGTTAGAGTAGAGTTATGGTAGGTCAGGGGTATGTGAGAGTAGAGTTAGAGTAGGCAGGGGTATGTTAGAGTAGAGTTATGGTAGGTCAGGGGTACGTTACACTAGAGTTAGGGTAGATCAGGGGTATGTTAGAGTAGAGTTATGGTAGGACGGGTACGTTAGAGTAGAGTTATGGTAGGACAGGGGTATGTTAGACTAGAGTTAGGGTAGGTCAGGTATATGTTAGAGTAGAGTTAGGGTCGATCAGGGGTATGTTAGAGTAGAGTTATGGTAGGACAGGGGTACGTTAGACTAGAGTTAGGGTAGGTCAGTTAGACTAGAGTTAGGGGTAGGTCATTAGGCTAGGGGGTAGGTCATGTTAGACTAGAGTTAGGGGTAGGGGGTATGTTAGAGGGTTCTGTTAGACTAGAGTTAGGGTAGGTCATGGTTAGTATGTTAGTTAGTAGAGTTATGGTAGGTCATTAGAGTCGAGTTAGGGTAGGTCAGGGGTATGTTAGACTAGAGTTAGGGTAGGTCAGGGGTATGTTAGACTAGAGTTAGGGTAGGTAAGGTGTACATTAGGCTAGAGTTAGGGTAGGTCAGGGGTACGTTAGAGTAGAGTTAGGGTAGGTCAGGGGTATGTTAGAGTAGAGTTAGGGTAGGTCAGGGGTATGTTAGAGTAGAGTTAGGGTAGGTCAGGGGTATGTTAGAGTAGAGTTAGGGTTAGAGTAGGACAGGGGTATGTTAGACTAGAGTTAGAGTTAGAGTAGGTCAGGGGTTCATTTAGAGTCAGAGTTAGGGTTAGGGTCAGGGATACGTTAGACTAGAGTTAGGGTAGGTCAGGGGTACGTTTGAGTAGAGTTAGGGTAGGGTAGGTCAGGGGTACGTTAGAGTAGAGTTAGGGTAGGTCAGGGGTACGTTAGAGTAGAGTTAGGGTAGGTCAGGGGTATGTTAGACTAGAGTTAGGGTAGGTCAGGGGTATGTTAGACTAGAGTTAGAGTTAGGGTAGGTCAGGGGTACGTTTGAGTAGAGTTAGGGTAGGGTAGGTCAGGGGTACGTAAGAGTAGAGTTAGGGTAGGTCAGGGGTACGTTAGAGTAGAGTTAAGGTTGGTCAGGGGTATGTTAGACTAGAGTTAGAGTTAGAGTAGGTCAGGGGTATGTTAGACTAGAGTTAGAGTTAGAGTAGGTCAGGGATACGTTAGACTAGAGTTATGGTAGGTCAGGGGTACGTTAGACTAGAGTTATGGTAGGTCAGTGGTATGGTAGTGCAGAGTTATGGTAGGTCAGGGGTATGTTAGAGTAGAGTTAGGGTAGGTCAGGGGTAGATTAGACTCGAGTTAGGGTAGGTCAGGGGTATGTTAGACTAGAGTTAGAGTTGTGGTAGGTCAGGGGTATGTTAGAGTAGAGTTGTGGTAGGTCAGGGGTATGTTAGAGTAGAGTTAGGGTAGGTCAGGGGTATGTTAGAGTAGAGTTATGGTAGGACAGGGGTACGTTAGAGTAGAGTTATGGTAGGACAGGGGTACGTTAGACTAGAGTTAGGGTAGGTCAGGAGTATGTTAGGGGTATGTTAGACTAGAGTTAGGGTCGGTCAGGGGTATGTTAGAGTAGAGTTATGGTAGGACAGGGGTACGTTAGACTAGAGTTAGGGTAGGTCAGGTGTATGTTAGACTAGAGTTAGGGTAGGTCAGGTGTATGTTAGAGTAGTGTTATGGTAGGTCAGGGGTACGTTAGATTAGAGTTAGGGTAGGTCAGGGGTACATTAGAGTAGAGTTAGGGTAGGTCAGGGGTACGCTAGGCTAGAGTTAGGGTAGATAAGGTGTACATTAGGCTAGAGTTAGTGTAGGTCAGGGGAAAGTTAGAGTAGAGTTAGGGTTGGTCAGGGGTACGTTACACTAGAGTTAGGGTAGGTCAGGGGTACGTTAGACTAGAGTTAGGGTTGGTCAGGGGTACGTTAGAGTAGAGTTATGGTAGGACAGGGGTACGTTAGACTAGAGTTAGGGTAGGTCAGGAGTATGTTAGGGGTATGTTAGACTAGAGTTAGGGTAGGTCAGATGTATGTTAGAGTAGAGTTAGGGTCGGTCAGGGGTATGTTAGAGTAGAGTTATGGTAGGACAGGGGTACGTTAGACTAGAGTTAGGGTAGGTCAGGTGTATGTTAGACTAGAGTTAGGGTAGGTCAGGTGTATGTTAGAGTAGTGTTATGGTAGGTCAGGGGTACGTTAGATTAGAGTTAGGGTAGGTCAGGGGTACGTTAGAGTAGAGTTAGGGTAGGTCAGGGGTACGCTAGGCTAGAGTTAGGGTAGATAAGGTGTACATTAGGCTAGAGTTAGTGTAGGTCAGGGGAAAGTTAGAGTAGAGTTAGGGTTGGTCAGGGGTACGTTACACTAGAGTTAGGGTAGGTCAGGGGTACGTTAGACTAGAGTTAGGGTTGGTCAGGGGTACGTTAGACTAGAGTTAGGGTAGGTCAGGGATACGTTAGACTAGAGTTATGGTAGGTCAGGGGTACGTTAGACTAGAGTTATGGTAAGTCAGTGGTATGTTAGTGTAGAGTTATGGTAGGTCAGGGGTATGTTAGAGAAGAGTTAGGGTAGGTCAGGGGTAGATTAGACTCGAGTTAGGGTAGGTCAGGGATATGTTAGACTAGAGTTAGAGTAGGTCAGGGGTTTGTTAGAGTAGAGTCATGGTAAGTCAGGGGTATGTTAGAGTAGAGTCATGGTAAGTCAGGGGTATGTTAGAGTAGAGTTATGGTAGGTCAGGGGTATGTTAGACTAGAGTTAGAGTTAGAGTAGGTCATGGGTATGTTAGAGTAGAGTTAGGGTAGGACAGGGGTATGTTAGAGTAGAGTTAGGGTAGGTCAGGGGTATGTTAGAGTAGAGTTAGGGTAGGACAGGGGTATGTTAGACTAGAGTTAGGATAGGTCAGGGGTATGTTAGACTAGAGTTAGAGTAGGCAGGCAGGGGTATGTTAGAGTAGAGTTAGGGTAGGTCAGGGGTACGTTAGAGTAGAGTTAGGGTAGGTCAGGGGTACGTTAGATTAGAGTTAGGGTAGGTCAGGGATATGTTAGAGTAGAGTTAGGGTAGGTCAGGGGTACGTTAGATTAGAGTTATGGTAGGTCAGGGGTACATTAGACTAGAGTTATGGTAGGTCAGGGGTATGTGAGATTAGATTTAGGGTAAATCATTGGTACATTAGACTAGAGTTATGGTAGGTCAGAGGTAGGTTAAACTAGAGTTAGGGTAGGTCAGGGGTACGTTAGAGTAGAGTTAAGGTAGGTCTGGTGTATGTTAGAGTAGGTCAGGGGTACGTTAGAATAGGCTAATGGTGGGTTAGAGTAGGGGTCAGTTGTGCCAGAAGTGAGTTAAGGCTGTACCTGTAACCTGGTCCACCAGGATGCGGGAGGTGATGATGCGTCCGTACTGGGAGAACAGCTGCTCCATGTCCTTCTGGGTCATGGTCTTAGGCAGACCGCTCACATACAGGTTGGCATCACGGATAGATGCTGAACTGGGACGGGCGTACGATACCTACAGCACATCAAAGAAACACATTTTAATACTGATATCAAATCAAAGGTTTCCCATATCGTTATTGCACATAAAACCATATAGTCATTTTTTTATTTACCCAGGTAAGTTGAGTGAGAACACATTCTCATTTACAGCAACAACCTAGGGGAATAGATGAATGATCCAATTTTAAACTGGGGATGATTAGGTGACATTATGAGGGCCAGATTACCAGGGTTAACACCCCGACTCTTACAATAAGTGCCATGGGATCTTTTAGTGACCACAGAGAGTCAGGACACCCGTTTAACATCCCATCCAAAAGACAGCACTTTACACGGCAATGTCCCTAGTCACCGCCTTGGGGAATTGGGATATTTCTTTTAGACCAGGGGCTTCAGCAACAAGTCAGCAGTGGGATGCAGGGTGGTATGCTGCTGGCCTTGTAGCCGTGCATGAATATTCATTTCACTCGTCTTTTTTGTCAATGTGTGTGACTGTTTTTTGGAACGCTTTGTGACTGATTGTGTCCACCATTGTGCAAAGTTAACATTAGTATTCTATGGTGAGACTATAGTGTGACTTAGATTGATTATGAAAATGTCTACATATTCATGCGTTGGCGTGTATGAAAGCCAGTGAGAGAGTATGATAGATAGTGAGAGTCAGTGCATGGTTGTGAGTGGTCTGCCTGTTTGTTTCGGATGGAGGGAGAGGGAGCGAGTGTTGCCAGAGATAAGCTGATCTCCCCTCCATGTCCTGCCTCTTTCCTTTGTTTCCAGCCTCGAGGGAGAACAGCTCCACTGGCAACCAGCAAACAATATAAATAGATCACAAGACAGCATCCCCGACTATCAACTCACAAAAACATTCACTCCTTATTATATAAACACATACTCGCATATACAAGTACAGTATAACTTGAATGAATGTATTTTAGATATAAATATGGGACATTTCTAGTGACAGTGAACATTTAGATTGACATGTCCAGACAATATCGAGTATTATCATGCCTCGCATAACACATAGCCAATGGATGTATTTGACCCATTGAGTGTAGAGAGTAAAGTTTTCCTCATTGTAAATGGTGCAGTGAGTGTGCAGGACTTCAGTATTGGGTAGAGTGCGCGTGGACAGGGTGTGTGATGCAGTGATTGGGGGTGCTAGAGAATGGGAGAGGGGTAGCGGAGGCTTCCCTATAATTAACCCTCTCCCTTTCTCTCCCACAGTACAGATGGTGCCTACAGCCCATATGGCCTCTAATCCTGCCATTGGCATTCTGCTCCCCAAGCTACTCCCTACCCTTTACTCCTCCTGCCCCCTCCCGCCATCTCACAATGCTTTGGTGGAAATATGACATTTACTTGGTCATTGTTTTATGGCTGTATAATATTCATTGATTTTCAAAATAGCCCTCCTGATAATATAAATATATTTATATATTTTAACAATTGTAATAACAACATTAACAACAATAGCAATAACAACCACAAAATGTATACATTTTCTGGCATTTATATCGGCCCAATTATTTTGATATCATATTACTAACAGTAGTAATAATGTTATTATTGCCCCCTAAATACAATATATGTGTATTTTTGCAGTAACATAACTGAAATAATGATTAACAATATGATTGCCACCTGTCTGTATAACTCCAACAGCCCAACCCAGCTCCTGATGCTGTTGACTCTCTCTGCCCGTCTTTCAGAAGTCTGATTTGAACTAAGCCTGCGCTTTATCCCAATCTATGATCTACTTTGATCAGGTGGGAGGAGGGGGGCCGGAGGGACGGATGGAGTAGTGTTTAATCTGCCCCCCTCACCTCCTCCCCCTCCCACCCCCCATCCATTTTGGGGACAAAGAAGCCCCCTAATTAGGCCAGATTGGAGGCAGATGGGGGAGCCTGAACTGACCCCCGTGCCCCACAGTGAGACTCCCTGATTACATTTCCATCACAATCACCTCTGCATGCTGCTAGCCCCTTGCTTTCTGACCTCCACTCTCCCTCTCTCCACTCTCCCTCTCTCATTTCTTGTTCTGCTCACTTCCTTTGTTCCTGCGACCCCTCCTGTTTTTTCCTCCTTCCCCTCTTGTCACGTCTGCCTCTCTCTGCCTCTCTCTGCCTCTCTCTGCCTCTCTCTACCTCTCTCTGCCTCTCTCTGCCTCTCTCGCCACCTCCCTTTCTTTGAGTTGCTCCCTGCCTTTCTCCTGGTCTTCCGCAGCGTATTGAAGCAGTGAAGATGGAGAGTGGCGCAGGTTGAAAAGCAGGAAGGACAGGTGCTCTTACCTTAATTGTTTTGGTCTGCAGTTTGAGACCGTTGAGAGTGTTGATGGCCTTGTCTGCGTCATTGGGATCCACATAGTTTACGAACCCATAGCCCAAACTCTGGCCTAAATCGTTGAAAACAGATATCGATAATGGTCCTTTAGAAACTGCTTTTGCACCAAAATAACTGTACCAACAGGTACATATGCTGTATGTGATTATTTGTTATCCTCCAACTAGAAATAGATTTGGTTTGTCTGTCTATTCATCAACTGTACCTGCTGAAGCATCATGAATACCTGTAATCTTGTCTCGGACCAGTTTGCAGGATTCGATCTCTCCAATGCTACCGAACAGGCTCTTGAATTCCTCCTGGGTCATGTTCTGAGGCAGGTAGTTGACGATTAGGTTGGTCTTGCTGTCGTCTGTGGCACCGTTGGTGCTGATGACTGGCCCGTTAGGCAGGCTGGTTCCGCTCGGACCGTTGGACACCTGGGTTTCCATGGTGCTGATTATCTGCTGAGGAAAAGGAAGAATATAGAACCCTGTGTACAAATAATATACATCCGCAGTAATAACACCACAGTAGAGTAATGGTGGGCTGTTGTTAGTAGGCCTTTAATATAGGCTCATTGAATGAATGTCCGCTCTGTCATTGTCAGCTATGGAAGAGGTCAGACATCAGCTGAGGGGGTGGAAGGATGCGAGGCAGGGATAGCAGTCGGCTACACACAGACCCCTCTCTACCCCCCCCCCTCCTCCCCCGCTCTTTCTCTCTCTCGCTGCCTCTGGCCCTGCAGATGTCACAGTCCTTTTTCCCCGTTTCCTCCTCCCATCCCCCAGCCTCCATCCGTCCATCCACAGGGTCAAACAGCATTACATCATTACAGGGTCCTAGGTATTGGTGGTGGGGCAGGTGGGGCAGTGGGCGTTGGGACGGGGAGGTTGACATGGCAGACAAAAGAGAAAGTGACATTGTCTAATCTGCTCAGGCCTAACGTCTCGGAAGGCTGTCATGTAGCCACATGGAACGTTTCAACCCCCAAAATACATTTGGGCTTTTAGTGTGCTCACCTTCTTTTGTAAGTGAGTGTTTTGTGACTCCGACTCAAACTTGTTTGTGCGAGTGGATGGAGTGAGTGAGTGTGTATTTGTGCCCACTAGAGGTGTGTTGGTGTCATTGTGTGTTGCTCTGGAGTACACCATGTTGCTTCATTTGACCCACAGGGGATTGTCTTCATGGAACAGCTGTGTGTGCTGGTCAAAAACTAAACTTCCCGCTATCTCTCCTTTTCCCTCCCTCTCTTCCTCCATCTATTCCATTCATCCGCTCCTCCTTTTCACCATTCTGTCTCGAATATAACTGTCTTTTGACATACTGTGTAAACAAGCTAGTACAAATATGTCCTCCCTGTACTACTGGCCTCCTGGGCTCAACACAAACTGATACAAATATTTTGGCTCCCTGTTCCATTTCCTGGTATAGTGTACCTGGGAAGTGTGGTTTAAATAAGTACCATTATTCAAGCTGGTATCTGTGAGCCTGGCTGGCATGGTGACTGCAGCTCTCTGACTGGTGGGTGTTATAAGGCATCTACCGCCAAAGCTCCAGTAGGTCTCACAGTGTAGCCTAAGCTTCTAGAATTATTTGAGGAAGGTACAATATTACCAGCAGCTTTACTACTGTTTGTCTGTTGTTTTGGTTATATCATTTTCCCTTTTGCGTGGCAGGGTTTACTTTTGATGTTTATCCATTCAACTTAATGGAGGAGACAGAATAGTGTTCCTTTTCCCTTGCTATGGACATATTACTCTAAAAGCATTCATTGCTTTGATGATATTCCCCAAGCCCTGTTGTAGCTCTTAGTGTCCCCCATCTTGTTTCCCCCCTCCGTGCTCATGCCCCTCTCTGTCTCGCTCTCTCTCTGTCTCTCTCTCTCCTCCTGCTAACCTGATTTCTGCCTTGAGCTGTACCTTGAACCATGTTGCCCAGGTAACAGCGGCTTCAAGACTGTCGCTAATGGCTGGCTGACTTTTGGTTGTGTGTGTGTGCGTGCGTGCGTGCGTGTGCGCGCGCGGACAGAAAGATAGAGGCAGAGTGAATGAAATAATCCATCTCTGTTGGGCAGATATTGTTTTTCTCCATGTATTAATATTCGATGGCTTTGCGGAAGCAGAGAATATATTTAAGTCAAATTGACATTGACAGGGAGAGAACATCAGAGGGAGAGGAAGCGGGAAAGGGAAAGGGAGTGAGTTATGACAGCCTAAAAATAAAACACTGCAAACACACATAGCTAAGCAGCACATGAGAGCTGCTGCAAAGTAGACTAGCCATCCATCATACAGTACACATGTTATGGGCTTCTTTGGTCTCGACTAGAGCAGTATGATCTGCTGATCTATGAACTGCACTGGAACAGAACATGGACAGAAGGTTCTACAATACCCAGTTAAAAGATCATCCTTCATGCATAATGGTAAAGAACAAATAGTCCACATGGGTATGATAAATAGATGTAACACACACAAGTCCGAAACGAATAGAAATATGAATATTTTCTGAATTTACCACAGAACGGACCAAATATTACAGCCCTTTGCAGAAAGACACTAAATCCCAGCAAATTTGACTTGTCAACTGAAATAGACCTCAGTGTGGCAGTCCAGGCATCCACAGTGACAAGTTCTAAAGTTATATAATTCCCAGGCTCAGACTGGCCACAGAGACACAGAGGGAGAGACTGGCTGACACAAGCAACATCTAACATCACCCTGACATCTCCATGCCAAAAAGCAGGAGGATGACAAAAACAGAATAGAGTGCTTTTAGGATGCTACAAATAGAACAAGTCGTAATTTTCATCAGAACATGTTAGCCTTTACAAAGAAATTAGTGGAAAATATCAACTACATCAATAACAATATCCAAGTACTGATATGGCAAGGATGTAGGCAATTACCCATCAGGTCATAGATAAAGGCCCAACCAGCCCACCTCTGATAGGCTAATTTTGTTAATGAATTCTGTTGCTAATCATGATGAATGACAACAAAGAGAGTAACCATACACAAACGCATTAAACACACCACCCCCAACACTTTCAGATTTCTGCTGTTGGTTGGGCCAGCTCTTCTTCTCCTTGTCCCGGCACTAGATGTGCCTTTCTTTTTCTATTTCTGGGACCTGAGAGATCTCCCTTAATATTTAATGGACTGCATCATCAGCATCGCCTACACATGGACCCAGACTCGCACGCAAACAAGAGCCCAGAGCCCTACCTCCTCTCCTCTCTCTGCCTGACGAGTGGAGTGAGCACAGCACACAGACCACCTTGACAATGCTCAATTACAAAACACAGCAACATTACATGACCCAAATGTCCTTCTGTAGCTCAGTTGGTAGAGCATGGCGCTTGTAACGCCAGGGTAGTGGGTTCGATCCCCGGGACCACCCATACGTAGAATGTATGCACACATGACTGTAAGTCGCTTTGGATAAAAGCGTCTGCTAAATGGCATATATTATTATTATAAATACAGATACTGGCAGCGTGGTCTTCTTCAAATGGTCTTTCTCCTTGTCTATATACACGACTGCTGTTGCTTTCCTACAAGTGGAAGATGAAGACCTGTCCTAAGAGGAAAAGCAGCAGTCTGCCACATACAGTATTCGGGCCAGCTTTTGTCATGTCCCGATAAAGGTCAAAGCATGTGATGTGATTACCCTTTACGGAAATCACTGTGGTTGTATCAGCCAGAAGACTGCGTTCAGATGGAACTGAGATTCTCATGCTAAGGCCTCATTGTTCCTAAGTGTACTAATGGGAATCAAACACAGGTCCATACATTGGAGTCAAGACTGCTCTCTACATTCTAAAAAGGGACTTGTCAAAAAGGTTATTTCCTGTTGGCAACAACACCATCAGAAAATAATAGGTTCTGAATATTTCATGTTATTTAGGAGTTGTTGGCTTCTCTTTTTCATCAGTAAACCCCTATTGCAGACACCGTTGTACCACAATACAACCCGCCTAAAATGGTAGTGCATTAGTCTCATTTGAGTAACTTGAAAAATACATTTGAAAAATCTAATTTCATGGAACCACCAAAGACAGGGGATTCACTAAACTACGGTTTAGCTTCAAGAGAAAGGCCTCGATTTTCAATGCTTTTTTTCTCTTTCTCATCCTGGTTTTTAAAATATACATCAATCATTCTTTTGGAAGGCCTGAATCGCAAGTGGATTCTAGGCTGGGGTTGTAAATGGGCCTTCTAAATAACACAGATTACAGGATTATCCTAAACAAAAGGCATTAGCCACACTCTCTGCAGCTTAAAGGGATCATGGTGGCAGCTGTAAAACAACAGGACAACACAAGTCACAGCCCAACACTCACAACCTTAGCCTTCATACAGTCAGTAACTAATGCTCTGCACTAACACTCATTTTTAATAGGTCTATATATATCGTTTTCTTTCAGTGTTATATTAGGAAAAATGTGATGTTTTAAAATAATTTCCCCGTTTGTCAATGCATTTTATGACACAGACATAAGCCATGTTGCAAATTCCCTGTGAGTGTGTTTGTGTGTGTAGCTTTCGTCGAAACCAGGGGCGCTATCCAGAGTGCTGAAGTAGGGAGTGGCTTTCAGGCGATTCCGTTTGAGGCCAGAATGCATTGTCCAAGCCATCGAGCCTTTTCTGTGACATTTCAAAATGTTTCATTCGATTCTTTTCACGCATTTAAAAATGTTCGCATTTATATTACACAACATCGTCTACCCCTTTCCCTTATTTTGTGAAAACAAGACATGTGCGCTCTGTAGGAATTCACAAACCCTAGCGCCTTTTTGCTGAATAAAGGTATTGAAATAACCAAACAAAAGAGCCACCCGTTCCTCCTCTTCTCGCGCGCAGAGACTATGGCAGCTCTATGAATATTAATGTAAACAGTAGCGCTTTGTGTCATGGCCAGGGGCTGCAGGACGCTCCGGGAACAATGAACGCCACAATTTCCAACATCCTTTCGCTCCAGTAAGTCAATCATACGCCTAATAATAATAATAATAACAATAATAATGTACAACATATATTTTTAGGACATATTAAGAGGGAAAAATCAAATTCGGCCTACAAAATGATCTTCGCTCAGTTTAGTAGATATTTTCTTTGTTGCTGTATTATTTCCACGACCATGGCTGTCAATTACTTCAATTTACGGGGACAGTAGTAGGCTTGGTTATACCATGCATGACTTTCGTGACAACATGGCAATTGAGGTCTCTTATTCTTATGTAGGCCTACGAGTCTATTTCAGTTCCCTATCTTGAAGTAAATCTAGAGTATTTCAAAATAAATCCAAATCTATTTAGGCTAAACCTGATTTTGCCTTCCAGTCATACTCCATTGTTGGATTGATTTTCTAGACGAAATCATTTGACAATACATGTCAATACAGGATACATCTTATATTATAAACTCATAGCGTCAGTTCTATTTAGGCTCGTTTACACTTGGTGGCCTACTGTCCTTGTCCTTGAATCGCGGAAGCGCCCTGGGAAGGTTATCTGACTCAACTGTTTTATTTGCTTGGCACTGCGGTACAGGCAATGCTCACGGAGGACTGCGGAACATGTGGACAGGAGCTATAGGCCTACGTGCATGACGCTGACTGGGCTCTGGGCCTGCCTGTTAGCCCAGCTCCACGGGCAAACACTGATGAAATAGAAATGGGCTACTATTCAATAAGGACAGCTGAAACATACTGAGGCTATAGGTCTAGGTAATTATCAAGTGGGCTATCGATTGAAATAATTGCATTATTATGATCTCAAAGATTTAGGACTTGCAAAATAAGTCTGCTCTTCAGTTTATAAACATGGTCGTGCTCGTGCTATATTATGTAGGCTACTAGATTTTATTTTGGGCCTACACGACCATCGCAGTAGGCTACCAAGTCCCATGGAATGGTCATTCGATAATTTATGTTGGCCTATAATGCATATAATTTATAAATGGCCGTATTTGTGTTTTTGGTTGCAACAAATTATTATATCCCTTTGGATATTGTAGCAGCCTATTGTTTAAAAGAGAAAATGTGGTTCTACCTGCACCTGTCATTAAAATATGTAAATTAAGTCGATAGAACATAGGCACAAAGCCTACCTGATAAATATATAGCATTTTATATAAAGCATAAATATAGAGCATAGAAATTAGTTATTTAATCACATTTGATATATTTAGCTTGCTCCTTGCACGCCGGATTTACTAAACCATGAGAACAACACAACGGTAAATCATTCCACCTGCTGACAGGAATAAATTGGAGGCAGCGTCATTAAGTCAAGAGGATGTTTGGAGATGAAAGCTTTGAGACCAATAGCCAGCGCGTGCCATCATTACGCGCTCGAGTCCAGCAGAGGCACGCCCAATTCGGCCGTCGGCTATGAGCTAGGCTAATTTAACGCTGCTAAGGCTACATAAACCCTTTAACAGGCGTGATTCAAATGGGCGCTAGTTTAAAAAAAAAAAGTGTTATGATGGATGGGTAAAAATGGGCTCGTAAAAAAAGAAAACTCTAGTCGCCATCCCTCGTTTCGCGGCCTCTGAAATTTCCATCCCATTTACTCCGTTGCATCGCAACAAGAACCCTTAGGAATTTTGACTTGCCTGATTCAATCCAAACCAATGTATCCGTAATCCCCCCCCCCTCACTGAGTGACTCGACCCTTTTTCTTTGCCTTGCTCTCGATGGGCCCTCAGCCTCCGAGGCATCATGTTTTGTCTCAGAAAGCATCCATGTGCTGTGCCAGGCAGGGCAGGCGGAGAAAGACATTCCTCCCCCCACCACTCTCTACGCCGCTCAGCAGCAGCAGCCGCACGCGGCCTCAGCACCCTCTGCCCCCTACGCCCTTATCGAAAAATGTGTATACAAATAATGCAGCCATTGATTTTGATATAGCCTAGTGGGCCTATGATAAGCAAATATATCGTCCTCTATAAAATGGCAGAATAAAGCATTTTGCTCTCCAGCGTCGAAGATGCAGGCAGGGATGGAGCCTCGCGCAGGCAGCCGTGGCGCATCCCTCAGCATGACATTACTAATTGCCAGCATCGATCGTTAATCTTGTCAAGAAAATATCCCATAACCGCGTGAGCAGTAGTATAAGCCTATTTAGGCCACTATAGCTTACAAATATTGTGTGTAATACATGTGTGTTTGTTTATACCAGTATTATAGCTAGCTAGCCTATCAAAGATACCACATTGTATCATATATCATATAATATGTGTATATATACATAGGGCTGTATGCATTCATGTATATATGTTTGTGTACAATACAATCAAGTGGAAAACAAAGGGTCTGCGCTCCAGAATGTAGCCTATGCAATGCATGCTGCTGCTACAACATCCACCATCCTTGCAAATAGAAGAGAAAAATGAGGCATATACGTACAGTAACCATTCTTGACATACAATGAGAGTGATCTAGGTCCTTCTTCGTTTCACAGGTCTTCAAGCCGTAGGTTGAGTCAATACTATGATCTGTGGTCTTTATATTAGCTGGCCTGTGTATTTACTGTGGAGAGGCCGTGTCCAAATCCAAAAGGGAAAAAAAAAGAAAAAAGGAAAAAAGACAATGTTCACCAGGGGAATCTCAGCCCTTGGAGATTGGTAGGTGTCCTCTGTAGGGTGAAAATGAGGAGAAAGGGGTTTTCTTCAGGATGATGATGAGGGAGAGCTTTCTCTCCGAGTGGCGTGGGCGACGGTTCAGAAAAAAGAGAAGCAGTGATCCCCAGCAGGGTGTGTCCAGGGGAGGGTGTTGTGGTTCGGCTGTGTTCTGTGTGTAATATTCCCAGCTCCTCTTGCAGTCTCCTTCTGTGCCTCTGCTGCAATGTTCTTCTTTTATGCGTCCTTCTGGCTGGCAGAGCGCGCTCCTGATTGGCTAATTGTGCAGGGAGGGTACTACACCGCAGCCATTGCAATGCGCTCCTCTCCCATTATCCCCTTCAGGAGAGATCACCAGAGCCCCCCCCCCCTTTCTCCTCCCATCTCACTGCCCCCCCCCCCTCCATCCATCCCTTCACTCCCTCCTTCTCCCTGCTTTCTTCCTGCCTCCCCCTCTCCACACACACATGCAGAGCTGAGTGAATAGAGGCTCCACCTGCACTATCAGAACAGATGGGTGCAGCAGAAGACAGTAGCTTTCTCTCTCCGTCTCTCTCTCTTTCCCTACTCTCTCTACGTGTCTTTTCTTCATCCCTAATTTTCCCTCGTATCCCTCGTATTGGACAAAATCAGTGTTTTAGCCTTTGTCCTTGTGAAAAAAGGACTGTGTGTGTACATTTGCACAGGGAGTCTACCATTTTAATGCAGCCAATCACAGCATAAACAAACAAAAATGGCAAACCATTCAAATCAGGGCGTAATATGTAGCCAATATCAAAGCAGGAAATCACCAAAGCTGACTAATGGGTTGAATGAGGGACCCCTTCCTATTGGCTGTGTTTTCCTCTACAGTTCTAGTCATGTGCAGGGCAGATGGGGGACTAGTAGTGAGTCAGATGCAAATATTTGGATTTGGCTCCTGAATTGATCTGTGTTTAGATTCAATATATACTTCAAACATGAACTGTTATGTTATGAAAATGAAGAAAGGCATGTTTTGTATAGACAAAAACCCAGCCATGGCAGTGGTAGTGTTAGACAGTATAGTACTCAATGTTTCTGAAACATCCTTCTTTTGAGGAGTTGTCATCTCTCCATCCATCCCTCCCTCCCTCCCTCCTTCCTCCACAGCAGTGAGTGTGTGGTGAGTGCAGTGCTGACTGAGACAGACTGTTTGGTCTCATCTATAATGCATCCTTTGCCCCAGGACATGATGTGTGACAAATGACCTATTTCTGCACAGATCGCCACAGGGCCTTGACCCTGAGGGTGCGTGTGTGACTGCATTTGTGTGTGGTGTGTGTGTGTGTGGGGGGGGGGTGTATACATAGGGGGTTGTTGTTGTTGAAGGGTTAATTAATATGTATATACCAGGCGATGTCAGAGGAAGGCCCTAAAAATGTCAAAGACTCCAGCCACCCTAGTCATAGACTGTTCTCTCTGCTACCACACGGCAAGCGGTACTGGAGAGCCAAGTCTAGGTCCAAAAGGCTTCTTAATAGCTTCTACCCCCAAGCCATAAGACTCCTGAACAGCTAATCAAAGGGCTACCTAGACTATTAGCATTGCCCCCCCCGCCCCTCTTTTACACTGCTGCTACTCCCTGTTTATTATCTATGCATAGTCACTTTAATAACTCTACCTACATGTACATATTACCTCAATTACCTCGACTAACGGGTGCCCCTGCACATTGAATCTGTACCGGTACCCCCTGTATATAGTCTCGCTATCGTTATTTTACTGCTGCTGTTTCATTACTTGTTACTTATATTTTCAATTTTGTACTTATCTATTTTTTACTTAACACTTATTTTTCTTAAAACTGCATTGTTGGTTAGGGGCTCATAAGTAAATGTAAGCATTTCACTGTAAGTTCTACACCTGTTGTATTTGGCGCATGTGACAAATACAATTTGATTTGATGTGTGATTGTATATGTAAAATTGCTACTTGTGTGTTCAGTGTTTGCGTATGATGTTAGAGTGTGTGTGCATGGTGTTGCAAGATGTGACTCTCCCACAACAGTGGTGTGTTTTCCTGCCTTCCTCTCCCAGACTGTCCTTCATGTGTCCTTAGATGTCGCCGCCTTGAAGAAACGATGGGGGAAGCAGGAGGGGGATGGGATGATTATTGGCATTGACTGTGCAGGTAGCAGGCATTTGCATTTAGTGTGTGGATGCTATTTTTGAACGTGGAGGAGAGTAGTGGGGCCCATATCAGGATATCTATCCATTTGTATCACTATGTGTGTTTCAATATTCACACATTTGCAGACATAAAACGAACATGCTTATATAAGAGGCAGACAGTATGGAGTGTGTAGGCGATAAAAGAGGGGACTGTGTGTGTG
>NW_025751223.1:0-16029 GCF_021184085.1 Oncorhynchus gorbuscha
AGAGAGAGATGGCGAGCAAGACAGAGGGAGAGAGAGAGAGAGAGAGAGGGGAGGGAGAGCAATATAGAGATAGATCAAGAAAATAATGAAGAAAGAGAGCGAGAGAGAGAGAGAGAGAGAGAGAGAGAGAGAGAGAGAGAGAGAGTGAGAGAGAGAGAGAGAGAGAGAGAGAGAGAGAGAGAGAGAGAGAGAGAGAGAGAGAGAGAGAGAGAGATGGCGAGCAAGACAGAGGGAGAGAGAGAGAGAGAGAGGGGGAGGGAGAGCAATATAGAGATAGATCAAGAAAATAATGAAGAAAGAGAGCGAGAGAGAGAGAGAGAGAGAGAGAGAGAGAGAGAGAGAGAGAGAGAGAGAGAGAGAGAGAGAGAGAGAGAGAGAGAGAGAGAGAGAGAGAGAGGCGAGCAAGACAGAGGGAGAGAGAGAGAAACATTTGTCACGAAGTGCTTCACAGTGACCCAGTCTAAACTTCCAATGAGCATGCAGCCACACAGTATGCGTAAAAGAAAGATAGACAACACAGAATGACTCTCAGAGAAACAAGAGGAAGTGGATTCAGTGCTGAGGGACGAGACGTCTGCGGTGAATAACCTCTCTTTTCTAATCACTGACACGAGGCATCAATTCACACCCACAGCATCTTCTACCAGAGCAGTAATCACTGACACGAGGCATCAATTCACACCCACAGCATCTCCTACCAGAGCAGTAATCACTGACACGAGGCATCAATTCACACCCACAGCATCTCCTACCAGAGCAGTAATCACTAACACGAGGCATCAATTCACACCTACAGCATCTCCTACCAGAGCAGTAATCACTGACACGAGGCATCAATTCACACCCACAGCATCTCCTACCAGAGCAGTAATCACTGACACGAGGCATCAATTCACACCCACAGCATCTCCTACCAGAGCAGTAATCACTGACACGAGGCATCAATTCACACCCACAGCATCTCCTACCAGAGCAGTAATCACTGACACGAGGCATCAATTCACACCCACAGCATCTCCTACCAGAGCAGTAATCACTGACACGAGGCATCAATTCACACCCACAGCATCTCCTACCAGAGCAGTAATCACTGACACGAGGCATCAATTCACACCTACAGCATCTCCTACCAGAGCAGTAATCACTGACACGAGGCATCAATTCACACCCACAGCATCTCCTACCAGAGCAGTAATCACTGACACGAGGCATCAATTCACACCCACAGCATCTCCTACCAGAGCAGTAATCACTGACACGAGGCATCAATTCACACCCACAGCATCTCCTACCAGAGCAGTAATCACTGACACTAGGCATCAATTCACACCCACAGCATCTCCTACCAGAGCAGTAATCACTGACACGAGGCATCAATTCACACCCACAGCATCTCCTACCAGAGCAGTAATCACTGACACGAGGCATCAATTCACACCTACAGCATCTCCTACCAGAGCAGTAATAACTGACACGAGGCATCAATTCACACCCACAGCATCTCCTACCAGAGCAGTAATCACTGACACGAGGCATCAATTCACACCCACAGCATCTCCTACCAGAGCAGTAATCACTGACACGAGGCATCAATTCACACCCACAGCATCTCCTACCAGAGCAGTAATCACTGACACGAGGCATCAATTCACACCCACAGCATCTCCTACCAGAGCAGTAATCACTGACACGAGGCATCAATTCACACCCACAGCATCTCCTACCAGAGCTGTAATCACTGACACGAGGCATCAATTCACACCCACAGCATCTCCTACCAGAGCAGTAATCACTGACACGAGGCATCAATTCACACCCACAGCATCTCCTACCAGAGCAGTAATCACTGACACGAAGCATCAATTCACACCCACAGCATCTCCTACCAGAGCAGTAATCAGTGACACGAGGCATCAATTCACACCCACAGCATCTCCTACCAGAGCAGTAATCAGTGGTGGAAATCTAATGACTAAAATACATACTTAAGTATCAAAAGTATTAAAAGTCTAAATCATTTCAAATGTATTATATTAAGCAAACCAGACAATACCAGACATTTCTTTTTTAACGGAGGGCCATTGGCACAGTCCAACATTTACAAGGGAAGAGTTTGTGTTTAGTGAGTTGGCAGATCAAAGGCAGTAGGGACGACCAGGGATGTTCTCTGTTTAGTGAGTTGGCAGATCAGAGGCAGTAGGGACGACCAGGGATGTTCTCTGTTTAGTTAGTGAGCAGATCAGAGGCAGTAGGGACGACCAGGGATGTTCTCTGTTTAGTGAGTTGGCAGATCAGAGGCAGTAGGGACGACCAGGAATGTTCTCTGTTTAGTGAGTTGGCAGATCAAAGGCAGTAGGGACGACCAGGGATGTTCTCTGTTTAGTGAGTTGGCAGATCAGAGGCAGTAGGGACGACCAGGAATGTTCTCTGTTTAGTGAGTTGGCAGATCAAAGGCAGTAGGGACGACCAGGGATGTTCTCTGTTTAGTGAGTTGGCAGATCAGAGGCAGTAGGGACGACCAGGGATGTTCTCTGTTTAGTAAGTTGGCAGATCAGAGGCAGTAGGGACGACCAGGGATGTTCTCTGTTTAGTTAGTGAGCAGATCAGAGGCAGTAGGGACGACCAGGGATGTTCTCTGTTTAGTGAGTTGGCAGATCAGGGGCAGTAGGGACGACCAGGGATGTTCTCTGTTTAGTTAGTGAGCAGATCAGAGGCAGTAGGGACGACCAGGGATGTTCTCTGTTTAGTTAGTGAGCAGATCAGAGGCAGTAGGGACGACCAGGGATGTTCTCTGTTTAGTGAGTTGGCAGATCAGAGGCAGTAGGGACGACCAGGAATGTTCTCTGTTTAGTGAGTTGGCAGATCAAAGGCAGTAGGGACGACCAGGGATGTTCTCTGTTTAGTGAGTTGGCAGATCAGAGGCAGTAGGGACGACCAGGAATGTTCTCTGTTTAGTGAGTTGGCAGATCAAAGGCAGTAGGGACGACCAGGGATGTTCTCTGTTTAGTGAGTTGGCAGATCAGAGGCAGTAGGGACGACCAGGGATGTTCTCTGTTTAGTAAGTTGGCAGATCAGAGGCAGTAGGGACGACCAGGGATGTTCTCTGTTTAGTTAGTGAGCAGATCAGAGGCAGTAGGGACGACCAGGGATGTTCTCTGTTTAGTGAGTTGGCAGATCAGGGGCAGTAGGGACGACCAGGGATGTTCTCTGTTTAGTTAGTGAGCAGATCAGAGGCAGTAGGGACGACCAGGGATGTTCTCTGTTTAGTTAGTGAGCAGATCAGAGGCAGTAGGGACGACCAGGTATGTTCTCTTGAATTTGACATTTTCCTGTCCTGCTAAGCATTCAACATGTAACTAGTAATTTTGGGTGCCAGGGAAAATGTTTGAGGTAAAAAATACATTATTTTCTTTAGGAATGTAGTAAAGTACAGATACACTAAAACACACACACACACACACACACACACACACACACACACACACACACACACACACACACACACACACACACACACACACACACACACACACACACACACACACACACACACACACACACACACACACACACACACACACACACACACACACACACACACACACACACACACACACACACACACAGTATTCAGACAAACACACACAGAGACTGTTGTTTACATGTTTACTCACACTAAGAAGGGGTCTGGCGCTGCTGGCAGAATGTCCTCCCATCTTACACATGGCCTGATAGTCGTACAGAGATACCCTGAAGACACACACAGAGAGACGCACAGAAACAGGTTGCGTAATATCCTCTAAAATCAAGCATCATTTCTTTGAACTGTTATAGAGCATCACTTCATTCAGGAGTGTTTCTACATCAGAGACACAGCTGAAAGGTCCTCAACGCAGCTAGATGAAGAAAGAGATGGGGATGTCCCCAATGTCACCCTACTGCCTATGGGCCCTGGTCAAAAGTAGTGCACTATAAAGGGAATAGGGTGTACAGTAGATGTAAAAGAAACCCGAGCCAGCCAATCAAATCAAAGGGCTAACCCTGTGATGACACACAGTCTAGTATGTTACACTAATAACCACACACAGATATAGAACACGCAACATGACAAGGGTGTTACAACGTAAAGCAGTTTGAGACCTAAAATTACAGTAAAAGGTATTATCATGAGATATAGAACAGTACAAGGTATTATCATGAGATATAGATCAGTTAAAGGTATTATCATGAGATATAGAACAGTTAAAGGTATTATTATGAGATATAGAACAGTTAAAGGTATTATCATGAGAGATATAGAACAGTTAAAGGTATTATCATGAGATATAGAACAGTTAAAGGTATTATCATGAGATATAGAACAGTTAAAGGTATTATCATGAGATATAGAACAGTTAAAGGTATTATCATGAGATATTGAACAGTTAAAGGTATTATCATGAGATATAGAACAGTAATAGGTATTATCATGAGATATAGAACAGTAAAATGTATAAATATTTAGAGAACTCTGTGACCGTAGCTAAAGCAAGGGGCTATAGTAGACTACAGATGCATTGTGGGCCAGGGCATGCCCTGAGCTTGTGAGGTTGAGCGGGAGAGAAGGCCGACGCTCCAACTTTTGGCGAAACTCGCTCGTTCCACTCCTTTCCCCCGCTCTGCTCCGCTCACATACTCTGCTACCATCTAGCAGATGGAGACGGATAGAAGCTGTTTATCTCCATCACTAGCTGGCTACAGCCCAGGACTTTAGAGACTGCTGCCTCATGTATATAGAGGCATTGAATACTGGTCACTAACAATGTTTACATACTGTTTTACCCACTTCATATGAACAGTTATATAGAACAGTTAAAGGTATTATCATGAGAAATAGAACAGTTAAAGGTATTATCATGAGATATAGAACAGTTAAAGGTATTATCATGAGATATAGAACAGTTAAAGGTATTATCATGAGATATAGAACTGTTAAAGGTATTATCATGAGAAATAGAACAGTTAAAGGTATTATCATGAGATATAGAACAGTTAAAGGTATTATCATGAGAAATAGAACAGTTAAAGGTATTATCATGAGATATAGAACAGTTAAAGGTATTATCATGAGATATAGAACAGTTAAAGGTATTATCATGAGAGATATAGAACAGTTAAAGGTATTATCATGAGATATAGAACAGTTAAAGGTATTATCATGAGATATAGAACAGTTAAAGGTATTATCATGAGATATAGAACAGTAATAGGTATTATCATGAGATATAGAACAGTAAAATGTATAAATATTTAGAGAACTCTGTGACCGTAGCTAAAGCAAGGGGCTATAGCAGCACACGAGTAGACTACAGATGCATTGTGGGCCAGGGCATGCCCTGAGCTTGTGAGGTTGAGCGGGAGAGAAGGCCGACGCTCCAACTTTTGGCGAAACTCGCTCGTTCCACTCCTTTCCCCCGCTCTGCTCCGCTCACATACTCTGCTACCATCTAGCAGATGGAGACGGATAGAAGCTGTTTATCTCCATCACTAGCTGGCTACAGCCCAGGACTTTAGAGACTGCTGCCTCATGTATATAGAGCCATTGAATACTGGTCACTAACAATGTTTACATACTGTTTTACCCACTTCATATGTATATACTGTATTCTAGTTCATCCTATATAACTACTGCTGTCCACTTCATAAGGTGAATGCACCAATTTGTAAGTCGCTCTGGATAAGAGCGTCTGCTAAATGACTTAAATGTAAATGTAAATGTAATATAGAACAGTAAAATGTATTATCATGAGATATTGAACAGTTAAAGGTATTATCATGAGAGAGATATAGAACAGTTAAAGGTATTATCATGAGATATAGAACAGTTAAAGGTATTATCATGAGATATAGAACAGTTAAAGGTATTATCATGAGATATAGAACAGTTAAAGGTATTATCATGAGATATAGAACAGTAAAATGTATTATCATGAGAGAGATATAGAACAGTTAAAGGTATTATCATGAGATATAGAACATTTAAAGGTATTATCATGAGAGAGATATAGAACAGTTAAAGGTATTATCATGAGATATAGAACAGTAAAATGTATTATCATGAGATATAGAACAGTTAAAGGTATTATCATGAGATATAGAACAGTTAAAGGTATTATCATGAGATATAGAACAGTTAAAGGTATTATCATGAGAGAGATATAGAACAGTTAAAGGTATTATCATGAGATATAGATCAGTTAAAGGTATTATCATGAGATATAGAACAGTTAAAGGTATTATCATGAGATATAGAACAGTTAAAGGTATTATCATGAGAGAGATATAGAACAGTTAAAGGTATTATCATGAGATATAGAACAGTAATAGGTATTATCATGAGATATAGAACAGTAAAATGTATTATCATGAGATATAGAACAGTAAAATGTATTATCATGAGATATAGAACAGTTAAAGGTATTATCATGAGATATAGAACAGTTAAAGGTATTATCATGAGAGAGATATAGACCAGTTAAAGGTATTATCATGAGATATAGAACAGTTAAAGGTATTATCATGAGATATAGAATAGTTAAAGGTATTATCATGAGATATAGAACAGTTAAAGGTATTATCATGAGATATAGAACAGTTAAAGGTATTATCATGAGATATAGAACAGTTAAAGGTATTATCATGAGACAGATATAGAACAGTTAAAGGTATTATCATGACTATTGTCTTACCTTTTGAACATGGCCATCTTGATAAGGCGTGCCATCACTGAGCCGTCAACTTCTCCAAAGAACCTCCCCACCTAGAGACAGACCGACAGACAGGGAGAAGACCACACTGTCTTTACAATGACACCATTAACACTGTCATACACACTGTTTTTGACAGCATAGTAAATGTAACACACACTACCACATTATATAATACACTACAATATTATATAATACACTACCACATTATATAATACACATACACTACCACATTATATAATACACTACCACATTATATAATACACTACCACATTATATAATACACTACCACATTATATAATACACTACCACATTATATAATACACATACACTACCACATTATATAATACACTATCACATTATATAATACACTACCACATTATATAATACACTACCACATTATATAATACACATACACTACCACATTATATAATACACTACCACATTATATAATACACTACCACATTATATAATACACTACCACATTATATAATACACTACCACATTATATAATACACTATCACATTATATAATACACTACCACATTATATAATACACTACCACATTATATAATACACATACACTACCACATTATATAATACACTATCACATTATATAATACACATACACTATCACATTATATAATACACTACCACATTATATAATACACTACCACATTATATAATACACTACCACATTATATAATACACATACACTACCACATTATATAATACACTATCACATTATATAATACACTATCACATTATATAATACACTACCACATTATATAATACACTACCACATTATATAATACACATACACTACCACATTATATAATACACTACCACATTATATAATACACTACCACATTATATAATACACTACCACATTATATAATACACTACCACATTATATAGTACACTATCACATTATATAGTACACTACCACATTATATAATACACTACCACATTATATAATACACATACACTACCACATTATATAATACACTACCACATTATATAATACACTACCACATTATATAATACACTACCACATTATATAATACACTACCACATTATATAGTACACTACCACATTATATAGTACACTACCACATTATATAATACACTACCACATTATATAATACACTACCACATTATATAATACACTATCACATTATATAATACACTACCACATTATATAATACACTACCACATTATATAATACACTACCACATTATATAATACACTACCACATTATATAATACACATACACTACCACATTATATAATACACTACCACATTATATAATACACTACCACATTATATAATACACTACCACATTATATAATACACTACCACATTATATAATACACATACACTACCACATTATATAATACACTACCACATTATATAATACACTACCACATTATATAATACACTACCACATTATATAATACACTACCACATTATATAATACACTACCACATTATACAATACACTACCACATTATATAATACACTACCACATTATATAATACACTACCACATTATATAATACACATACACTACCACATTATATAATACACTACCACATTATATAATACACTACCACATTATATAATACACTACCACATTATATAATACACTACCACATTATATAATACACTACCACATTATATAATACACATACACTACCACATTATATAATACACTACCACATTATATAATACACTACCACATTATATAATACACTACCACATTATATAATACACTACCACATTATATAATACACTATCACATTATATAGTACACATACACTACCACATTATATAATACACTATCACATTATATAATACACTACCACATTATATAGTACACTACCACATTATATAATACACTACCACATTATATAATACACATACACTACCACATTATATAATACACTACCACATTATATAATACACTATCACATTATATAGTACACATACACTACCACATTATATAATACACTACCACATTATATAATACACTACCACATTATATAATACACTACCACATTATATAATACACTACCACATTATATAATACACTACCACATTATATAATACACTACCACATTATATAATACACTACCACATTATATAATACACTATCACATTATATAATACAACACCACATTATATAATACACTATCACATTATATAATATACTACCACATTATATAATACACTACCACATTATATAATACACATACACTATCACATTATATAATACACATACACTATCACATTATATAATACACTACCACATTATATAATACACTACCACATTATATAATACACTACCACATTATATAATACACTACCACATTATATAATATACTATCACATCATATAATACACTACCACATCATATAATACACTACCACATTATATAATACACTACCACATTATATAATACACTACCACATTATATAATACACTACCACATTATATAATACACTACCACATTATATAATACACTACCACATTATATAATACACTACCACATTATATAATATACTATCACATCATATAATACACTACCACATCATATAATACACTACCACATTATATAATACACTACCACATTATATAATACACTACCACATTATATAATACACTACCACATTATATAATACACTACCACATTATATAATACACTACCACATTATATAATACACATACACTACCACATTATATAATACACTATCACATTATATAATACACTACCACATTATATAATACACATACACTACCACATTATATAATACACTATCACATTATATAATACACTACCACATTATATAATACACTATCACATTATATAATACACTACCACATTATATAATACACTACCACATTATATAATACACTACCACATTATATAATACACTACCACATTATATAATACACTACCACATTATATAATACACTACCACATTATATAATACACTACCACATTATATAGTACACTACCACATTATATAGTACACTACCACATTTACTATAATCCTCATCTGTTTAACAGTGGTTTATACCCTCCCTCCCTCCCTCCCTCCCTCCCTCCCTCCCTCCCTCCCTCCCTCCCTCCCTCCCTCCCTCCCTCCCTCCCTCCCTCCCTCCCTCCCTCCCTCCCTCCCTCCCTCCCTCCCTCCCTCCCTCCCTCCCTCCCTCCCTCCCTCCCTCCCTCCCTCCAATCATAGGAAGTTGTCCTTTCACCTCATTTGGCAAAGTGGAAAACAACAAATATCTTTCCCCATTCCCCTCTTCCTTCTCCTCCACCTCTCCCTCTACCTCTCCCTCTTTCTCTACACTCTCCCTCTACCTCTCTCTACCTCTCCCTCACTCTCACTCTACCTCTCCTCTCTCTCTACCTCTCCCTCTCTCTCTACCTCTCCCTCTCTCTCTACCTCTCCCTCTCTCTCTACCTCTCCCTCTCTCTCTACCTCTCCCTCCACCTCTCCCTCTCTCTCTACCTCTCCCTCTCTCCCTACCTCTTCCTTCTCCTCCACCTCTCTCTACCTCTCTCTCTCTCTCTCTACCTCTCCCTCTCTCTCTACCTCTTCCTTCTCCTCCACCTCTCCCTCTCTCTCTACCTCTCCCTCACTCTCTCAACCTCTCCCTCTCTCTCTACCTCTCCCTCTCTCTCTCCACCTCTCCCTCTCTCTCTACCTCTTCCTCTCCACCTCTCCCTCTATCTCCACCTATCCCTCTCTCTCTACCCCTACCTCTCTATTTCCACCTCTCCTCCACCTCTCCCTCTACCTCTCCCTCTCTCCACTCCCTCTCTCTCCACCTCTCTCTCTACCTCTCCCTCTCTCTCTACCTCTCCATCTCTCTCTCTCCCTCTCTCTTTACCTCTCCCTCTCTCTCCACCTCTCCTCCACCTCTCCCTCTCTCTCCACCTCTTCCTCTCTCTCCCTCTCCACCTCTCCCTCTCTCTCTACCTCTCCACCTCTCCCTCTCTCTCTACCTCTCCACCTCTCCCTCTCTCTCTACCTCTCTCTCTATCTCTCTCTCTCTCTCTCTCTCTCTCTCTGTCATGCAGGTGAAAGAGGACCCAAAAGCGACTTAACAGAAACAGAGTTTATTCAAGTCCAAACAGAAAACGACAAATCCTGAATCCTTAACAGGAAATGTCCAAACAGGGAATAACAGAAATCCTCTAGTCTGTAGAGGGGAATAACAGGAGAAGCGGCCACAGACTGCAGGTCGCTTCGGGTAGGCGCAGGCCGTAGCTGACAGAGACACCTGCTCACACGCAGCATCTGATGAAGGCAAAAAACACGACAGGACAGGGCGATACACAATCACAGCACGGTGAATTCTAAACAAGGAACCGACAGGACAGGAACGGAACACAAAGGAAGAAATAGGGACTCTAATCAGGGGAAAGGATCGGGAACAGGTGTGGGAAGACTAAATGATGATTAGGGGAATAGGAACAGCTGGGAGCAGGAACGGAACGATAGAGAGAAGAGAGAGCGAGAGAGTGAGAGAGGGAGGGGAGAGAGAGGGATAGAAAGAGGGAAAGAACCTAATAAGACCAGCAGAGGGAAACGAATAGAATGGGGAGCACAGGGACAAGACATGATAATAAATGACAAACATGACAGTACCCCCACTCACCGAGCGCCTCCTGGCGCACTCGAGGAGGAATCCTGGCGGCAACGGAGGAAATCCTCGATGAGTGAACGGTCCAGCACGTCCCGGAAAGACGGAACCCAACTCCTCTCCTCAGGGACCGTAACCCTCCCAATCCACTAAGTATTGGTGACCCCGTCCCCGAGAACGCATGTCCATGATCTTATGTACCTTGTAAATAGGTGCGCTCGACAAGGACGGGGGGAGGGAAGACGAACGGGGGTGCGAAGAAAGGGCTTAACACAGGAGACATGGAAGACAGGGATGGACGCGACGAAGATGTCGCGGAAGAAGCAGTCGCACAGCGACAGGATTGACGACCTGGGAGACACGGAACGGACCAATGAACCGCTGGAGTCAACTTACGAGAAGCTGTCGTAAGAGGAAGGTTGCGAGTGGAAAGCCACACTCTCTGGCCGCAACAATACCTTGGACTCTTAATCCTGCGTTTATTGGCGGCTCTCACCGTCTGTGCCCTGTAACGGCAAAGTGCAGACCTCACCCTCCTTCCAGGTGCGCTCACAACGTTGGACAAACGCTGAGCGGAGGGAACGCTGGACTCGGCAAGTTGGGATGAGAACAGAGGAGGCTGGTAACCCAGACTACTGAAACGGAGATAACCCGGTAGCAGACGAAGGAAGCGAACCAGAGCGTATTCTGCCCAGGGGAGCTGTTCTGCCCAAGACGCAGGGTTTCTGAAAGAAAGGCTGCGTAGTATGCGACCAATCGTCTGATTGGCCTCTCTGCTTGACCGTTAGACTGGGGATGAAACCCGGAAGAGAGACTGACGGACGCAATCAAACGACAGAACTCCCTCCAAAACTGTGACGTGAATTGCGGGCCTCTGTCTGAAACGGCGTCTAACGGGAGGCCATGAATTCTGAATACATTCTCAATAATGATTTGTGCCGTCTCCTTAGCGGAAGGAAGTTTAGCGAGGGAATGAAATGTGCCGCCTTAGAGAACCTATCGACAACCGTAAGAATCACAGTCTTCCCCGCAGACAAAGGCAGACCGGTAATGAAGTCTAAGGCGATGTGAGACCATGGTCGAGAAGGAATGGGGAGCGGTCTGAGACGACCGGCAGGAGGAGAGTTACCCGAATTTAGTCTGCGCGCAGTCCGAACAAGCAGCCACGAAACGGGCGCGTGTCACGCTCCTGAGTCGGCCACCAAAAGCGCTGGCGAATAGACGCAAGAGTGCCTCGAACACCGGGATGACCAGCTAACTTGGCAGAGTGAGCCCACTGAAGAACAGCCAGACGAGTGGAAACAGGAACGAAAAAGGAGGTTACTAGGACAAGCGCGCGGCGACGCAGTGTGCGTGAGTGCTTGCTTAACCTGTCTTTCAATTCCCAGACTGTTAACCCGACAACACGCCCATAAGGAAGAATCCCCTCGGGATCAGTAGAAGCCACAGAAGAACTAAACAGACGGGATAAGGCATCAGGCTTGGTGTTCTTGCTACCCGGACGGTAAGAAATCACAAACTCGAAACGAGCGAAAAACAACGCCCAACGAGCTTGACGGGCATTAAGTCGTTTGGCAGAACGGATGTACTCAAGGTTCTTATGGTCTGTCCAAACGACAAAAGGAACGGTCGCCCTCCAACCACTGTCGCCATTCGCCTAGGGCTAAGCGGATGGCGAGCAGTTCACGGTTACCCACATCATAGTTGCGCTCAGATGGCGACAGGCGATGAGAAAATAAGCGCAAGGATGAACCTTATCGTCAGACTGGAAGCGCTGGGATAGAATGGCTCCCACGCCTACCTCTGAAGGCCAACCTCGACAATGAATTGTCTAGTGACGTCAGAGTAACGAGGATAGGAGCGGACGAAACGTTCTTTTAGAAGATCAAAGCTCCCTGGGCGGAACCGGACCACTTAAAACACGTCTTGACAGAAGTAAGAGCTGTGAGAGGGGCAGCAACTTGACCGAAATTACGAATGAAACGCCGATAGAAATTAGCGAAACCTAAAAAGCGCTGCAACTCGACACGTGACCTTGGAACGGGCCAATCACTGACAGCTTGGACCTTAGCGGAATCCATCTGAATGCCTTCAGCGGAAATAACGGAACCGAGAAAAGTAACGGAGGAGACATGAAAAGAGCACTTCTCAGCCTTTACGTAGAGACAATTTCTCTAAAAGGCGCTGTAGAACACGTCGAACGTGCTGAACATGAATCTCGAGTGACGGAGAAAAAAATCAGGATATCGCCAAGATAGACAAAAACAAAGATGTTCAGCATGTCTCTCAGAACATCATTAACTAATGCCTGAAAAACAGCTGGCGCATTGGCGAGACCGAACGGCAGAACCCGGTACTCAAAATGCCCTAACGGAGTGTTAAACGCCGTTTTCCACTCGTCCCCCTCTCTGATGCGCACGAGATGGTAAGCGTTACGAAGGTCCAACTTAGTAAAGCACCTGCCCCTGCAGAATCTCGAAGGCTGATGACATAAGGGGAAGCGGATAACGATTCTTAACCGTTATGTCATTCAGCTCGATAATCCACGCAGGGGCGCAGAGTACCGTCCTTCTTCTTAACAAAAGAACCCCGCCCGGCCGGAGAGGAAGAAGGCACTATGGTACCGGCGTCAAGAGACACAGACAAATAATCTCGAGAGCCTTACGTTCGGGAGCCGACAGAGAGTATAGTCTACCTCGAGGAGGAGTGGTCCCCGGAAGGAGATCAATACTACAATCATACGACCGGTGAGGAGGAAGGGAGTTGGCTCGGGACCGACTGAAGACCGTGCGCAGATCATGATATTCCTCCGGCACTCCTGTCAAATCGCCAGGTTCCTCCTGAGAAGTAGGGACAGAAGAAACGGGAGGGATGGCAGACATTAAACACTTCACATGACAAGAAACGTTCCAGGATAGGATAGAATTACTAGACCAATTAATAGAAGGATTATGACATACTAGCCAGGGATGACCCAAAACAAGGTGTAAACGGTGAACGGAAAATCAAAAAGAAATAGTCTCACTGTGGTTACCAGATACTGTGAGGGTTAAAGGTAGTGTCTCAAATCTGATACTGGAAGATGACTACCATCTAAGGCGAACATGGGCGTAGGCTTCTCTAACTCTCTGAAAGGAATGTCATGTTTCCGAACCCATGCTTCGTCCATGAAACAACCCTCAGCCCCAGAGTCTATCAAGGCACTACATGTAGCACCCGAACCGGTCCAGCGTAGATGGACCGACAAAGTAGTACAGGATCTTGATGGAGAGACTTGAGTAGTTGCGCTCACCTGTAGCCCTCCGCTTACAGATGAGCTTCTGGCTTTTACTGGACATGAATTAACAAAATGTCCAGCAACTCCGCAATAGAGGCACAGGCGGTTGGTGATCCTCCGTTCCCTCTCCTTAGTCGAGATGCGAATCCCTCCCAGCTGCATGGGCTCAGTCTCAAAGCCAGAGGAGGGAGATGGTTGCGATGCGGAGCAGGGAAACACCGTTGATGCGAGCTCTCTTCCACGAGCCCGGTGACGAAGATCTACCCGCCGTTCTATGCGGATGGCGAGCAATCAAAGAGTCCACATCTGAAGGAACCTCCGGGAGAGAATTCATCCTTAACCACTGCGTGGAGTCCCTCCAGAAAACGAGCGAGCAGCGCCGGCTCGTTCCACTCACTAGAGGCAGCAAGAGTGCGAAACTCAATAGAATAATCCGTTATGGACCGGTTCACCTTGGCATAAGGAAGCCAGGGCCCTAGAAGCCTCCCCACCAAAAACTGAACGGTCAAAAACCCGAATCATCTCCTCTTTAAAGTTCTGGAACTTGTTAGAGCAATCAGCCCTTGCCTCCCAGATAGCTGTGCCCCATTCTCGAGCCCGGCCAGTAAGGAGTGAAATGACGTAGCAACCCGAGCTCTCTCTCTAGAGTATGTGTTGGGTTGAGAGAGAACACAATCTCACACTGCGTGAGAAAGGAGCGGCACCAGTGGGCTGCCCGGAGTAGCAAGGTGGGTTATTAACCCTAGGTTCTGGAGGCTCGGCAGGCCAGGAAGTAACAGGTGGCACGAGACGTAGACTCTGGAACTGTCCAGAGAGGTCGGAAACCTGAGCGGCCAGGTTCTCCACGGCATGGCGAGCAGCAGACAATTCCTGCTCGTGTCTGCCGAGCATGGCTCCTTGGATCTCGACGGCAGTGTAACGAGCGTCTGAAGTCCCTGGGTCCATTCCTGGTCGGGTTCCTTCTGTCATGCAGGTGAAAGAGGACCAAAAGCGACTTAACAGAAACAGAGTTTATTCAAGTCAAACAAACGACAAATCCTGAATCTCTTAACAGGAAATGTCCAAACAGGGAATAACAGAAATCCTAGTCTGTAGAGGGAATAACAGGAGAAGCGGCCACAGACTGCAGGTCGTCTTCGGTAGGCGCAGGCCGTAGTTTGACAGAGTATATAACGTTTGCCACGCAGCATCTGATGAAGGCAAAAATAACACAGACAGGGCGATACACAATCACAGCACGGCACTTAAACAAGGAACCGACAGGACAGGAACGGAACACAAAGGAAGAAATAGGGACTCTAATCAGGGGAAAGGATCGGGAACAGGAGCAATACGTACCGAACGTAGCGAA
>NW_025751224.1:0-2500 GCF_021184085.1 Oncorhynchus gorbuscha
ACACACACACACACACACACACACACACACACACACACACACACACACACACACACACACACACACACACACACACACACACACACACACACACACACACACACACACACACACACACACACACACACACATACACACACACACACTAGGGGTGTGAACGTTTAAGCGTTAAAGTTGGGATTGTTAATGTTAAGAAAAATAAGCTAGTTAGCTAGGCTAATTGAGACTGCATAACTTTAACTGTGTGGTTTCTCTCAGTCCATTCATAGCAGCTGTTATGGTGTTGGTGTTGTAGCCTGTCCTTCTCATTTAACTTTTAGTTATATAATTTTAATTACATCTTTGATTTATTAGCCTAGATACACTATATATACAACAGTATGTGGACACCCTTTCAAATGAGTGGATTCGGCTATTTCAGCCACACCCATTGCTGTATCAAGCACACAGCCATGCAATCTCCATAGACAAACATTGACAGTAGAATGGCCTTACTGAAGAGCTCAGTGACTTTCAATGAGGCACAGTCATAGAATGTCACCTTTCCAACAAGTCAGTTGGTCAAAGTGCTGTTGTTGTGAAGTGGAAACTTCTAGAAGCAACAACGGCTCAATGGCGGCTGTGATGTAAGCTCGCCCCAATTGGACACTGGAGCAGTGGAAACGCGCAGTGGAAACGCAAGTCAGTTAAGAACAAATTCTTATTTACAATGACGGCCTACCAAAAGGCAAAAGGCCTCCTGCGGGGACGGGGGCTGGGATTAAAAATAAAAAATAAATACAATATAAATATAGGACAAAACACACATCACAACAAGAGAGACAGCACTACATAAAGAGAGACATAGCAAGGCAGCAACACATGACAACACAGCATGGTAGCAACACAACATAACAACAACAATACATCACACAAAGCAGCCACAACTAGAGACAACAATACATCACACAAAGCAGCCACAACTGTCAGTAAGAGTGTCCATGATTGAGTCTTTGAATGAAGAGATTGAGATAAAACTGTCCAGTTTGAATGTTTGTTGCAGCTCGTTCCAGTCGCTAGCTGCAGCGAACTGAAAAGAGGAGCGACCCAGGGATGTGTGTGCTTTGGGGACCTTTAATATAATGTGACTGGCAGAACGGGTGTTGTATGTGGAGGATGAGGGCTGCAGTAGATATCTCAGATAAGGGGAGTGAGGCCTAAGATGATTTTTATAAATATGCATCAACCAGTGGGTCTTGTGACGGGTATACAGAGATGACCAGTTTACAGAGCAGTATAGAGTGCAGTGATGTGTCCTATAAGTTGCATTGGTGGCAAATCTGATGGCCGAATGGTAAAGAACATCTAGCCACTCCAGAGCACCCTTACCTGCCGATCTATAAATGACGTCTCCGTAATCTAGCATGGGTAGGATGGTCTTCTGAATCAGGGTTAGTTTGGCAGCTGGGGTGAAAGAGGAGCGATTACGATAGAGAAAACCAAGTCTAGATTTTACTTTAGCCTGCAGCTTTGATATGTGCTGAGAGAAGGACAGTGCACCGTATAACCATACTCCCAAGTACTTGTATGAGGTGACTACCTCAAGCTCTAAACTCTCAGAGGTAGAAATAACACCTGTGGGGAGAGGGGCATTCTTCTTACCAAACCACGTGACCTTTGTTTTGGAGGTGTTCAGAACAAGGTTACGGGTAGAGAAAGCTTGTTGGACACTAAGAAAGCTTTGTTGTAGAGCATTTAACACAAAATCCGGGAAGGGACCAGCTGAGTATAAGACTATCATCTGCATATAAATGGTTGAGAGAGCTTCCAACTGCCTGAGCTATGTTGTTGATGTAAATTGAGAAAAGTGTGGGGCCTAGAATCGGCCTAGTGTGGGGCCTAGATCGGCCTAGTGTGGGGCCCTGTCACCAAGGGATTCTAGTGTGGGGCCTAGAATCCCTTGGTGACAGGCAGTGGCTGAGAAATCAGATTTTCTGACTTTATACACTGCGCTCTTTGAGAGAGGTAGTTAGCAAACCAGGCCAAAGACCCCTCAGAGACAACAATACTCCTTATCCGGCCCACAAAGAATGGAATGGTCTACCGTATCAAAAGCTTTGGCCAAGTCATAAAAATAGCAGCACAATATTGCTTAGAATCAAGGGCAATGGTGACATCACTGAGGACCTTTCAGGTTGCAGTGACACATCCATAACCTGAGCAGAAACTCGATTGCATACCGGAGAGAATACTATAGACATCAAGAAAGACAGTCAGTTGATTATTGACAAGTTTTTCAACACTTTTGATAAACAGGGCATAATAGAAATAGGCCTGTAACAGTTAGGATCAGATTGATCTCCCCTTTAAATAAAGGATGCACCGTGGCTGTCTTCCAAGCAATGGGAACCTCCTCAGAGAGGAGAGACAGGTTAAAAAGGTCAGAGATAGGCTTGGTGATGATAGGGGCAGCAACCTTAAAGAAGAAAGGAGAGACAGGTTGAAAAGGTCAGAGATAGGC
>NW_025751224.1:7500-16029 GCF_021184085.1 Oncorhynchus gorbuscha
ACTAATGTGCCTCTAACCTACATTCTAGTTTAGTGTTGTAACAAAGGCACAACGCTGATTAAACCAAAGCCTATAAATGAGGAAGAGAACAGGACAGTTACAGGCTTACTCTGCCATTTGTTAGTCCTAGCGTGTGTTATTCATCAGGCTAACAGAGTGGGGCATTACTCTCTCTGCAACAGGCGAGTGCTTTCTCTTGTTCAGGGTTCTCCCTGTCGAGAAGAAAGAGCTTTAGCTCTCCCTGTGACAGGCTCAAGTGCTCCAATTTTCCCTGCCTGCTCCGCTCCGCTCTGAAAGAGGGACTGGAGAATGGTTTATATGGGTTAGGAGGCTGGCCATCTAACAACAGCCTGACTGGCTGCATTCTCTGGGCACTGAGACAAATGGACAGATTTAGGGAGGTATTTGTAAAGAGAGTCTAGTTAGCCTGTATGAACTGAAGCTTGCATATGGCCACTTTGTAGTTGGCTTATTAGATAGTGGACCTGATTGTAAAACCTGACCTTGAGTATTCCTTTTGTTTGTTCAAATCAAGACTCACTTAGCTTAACTTTCTTTCTCTCTCTCTCTCTCTCTCTCTCTCTCTCTCTCTCTCTCTCTCTCTCTCTCTCTCTCTCTCTCTCTCTCTCTCTCTCTCTCTCTCTCTCTCTCTCTCTCTCTCTCTCTCTCTCTCTGTCTCTCTCTCTCTCTCTCTCTCTCTCTCTCTCTCTCTCTCTCTCTCTCTCTCTTTGTCTCTCTCTCTCTCTCTCTCTCTCTCTCTCTCTCTCTCTCTCTCTCTCTCTCTCTCTCTCTCTCTCTCTCTCTCTCTCTCTCTCTCTCTCTCTCTCTCTCTCTCTCTCTGAGCAGCGAAGAAGACGTGTGCCACCACAGACTTTGCTTGTAAGAACGGCCAGTGTGTTCCCCAGCGGTGGCGTTGTGACGAGCCGGAGTGTGCTGATGGATCAGACGAGGCCGATGCTACATGCAGTAAGTTTCTTACACTCTCTTACACTCAGTAAGTTTCTTACACTCAGTAAGTTTCATACACTCAGTAAGTTTCATACACTCAGTAAGTTTCTTACACTCAGTAAGTTTCATACACTCAGTAAGTTTCATACACTCAGTAAGTTTCATACACTCAGTAAGTTTCATACACTCAGTAAGTTTCTTACACTCAGTAAGTTTCATACACTCAGTAAGTTTCATACACTCAGTAAGTTTCTTACACTCTCTTACACTCAGTAAGTTTCATACATTCAGTAAGTTTCTTACACTCTCTTACACTCAGTAAGTTTCATACACTCAGTAAGTTTCTTACACTCAGTAAGTTTCATACACTCAGTAAGTTTCTTACACTCTCTTACACTCAGTAAGTTTCATACACTCAGTAAGTTTCTTACACTCAGTAAGTTTCTTACACTCAGTAAGTTTCATACACTCAGTAAGTTTCTTACACTCAGTAAGTTTCTTACACTCAGTAAGTTTCATACACTCAGTAAGTTTCATACACTCAGTAAGTTTCATACACTCAGTAAGTTTCATACACTCAGTAAGTTTCTTACACTCTCTTACACTCAGTAAGTTTCTTACACTCAGTAAGTTTCTTACACTCAGTAAGTTTCATACACTCAGTAAGTTTCATACACTCAGTAAGTTTCATACACTCAGTAAGTTTCATACACTCAGTAAGTTTCATACACTCAGTAAGTTTCTTACACTCTCTTACACTCAGTAAGTTTCATACACTCAGTAAGTTTCTTACACTCAGTAAGTTTCTTACACTCAGTAAGTCTCTTACACTCAGTAAGTTTCATACACTCAGTAAGTTTCTTACACTCTCTTACACTCAGTAAGTTTCTTACACTCAGTAAGTTTCTTACACTCAGTAAGTTTCATACACTCAGTAAGTTTCTTACACTCTCTTACACTCAGTAAGTTTCATACATTCAGTAAGTTTCTTACACTCTCTTACACTCAGTAAGTTTCATACACTCAGTAAGTTTCTTACACTCAGTAAGTTTCATACACTCAGTAAGTTTCTTACACTCTCTTACACTCAGTAAGTTTCATACACTCAGTAAGTTTCTTACACTCAGTAAGTTTCATACACTCAGTAAGTTTCTTACACTCAGTAAGTTTCATACACTCAGTAAGTTTCTTACACTCAGTAAGTTTCATACACTCAGTAAGTTTCTTACACTCTCTTACACTCAGTAAGTTTCATACACTCAGTAAGTTTCTTACACTCAGTAAGTTTCTTACACTCAGTAAGTTTCATACACTCAGTAAGTTTCTTACACTCAGTAAGTTTCTTACACTCAGTAAGTTTCATACACTCAGTAAGTTTCATACACTCAGTAAGTTTCATACACTCAGTAAGTTTCATACACTCAGTAAGTTTCTTACACTCTCTTACACTCAGTAAGTTTCTTACACTCAGTAAGTTTCTTACACTCAGTAAGTTTCATACACTCAGTAAGTTTCATACACTCAGTAAGTTTCATACACTCAGTAAGTTTCATACACTCAGTAAGTTTCATACACTCAGTAAGTTTCTTACACTCAGTAAGTTTCTTACACTCAGTAAGTTTCTTACACTCAGTAAGTTTCATACACTCAGTAAGTCTCTTACACTCAGTAAGTTTCATACACTCAGTAAGTTTCTTACACTCAGTAAGTTTCATACACTCAGTAAGTTTCATACACTCAGTAAGTTTCATACACTCAGTAAGTTTCTTACACTCAGTAAGTTTCATACACTCAGTAAGTTTCATACACTCAGTAAGTCTCTTACACTCAGTAAGTTTCATACACTCAGTAAGTTTCTTACACTCAGTAAATCAAATCAAATCAAATCAAATCAAATTTATTTATATAGCCCTTCGTACATCAGCTGATATCTCAAAGTGCTGTACAGAAACCCAGCCTAAAACCCCAAACAGCAAACAATGCAGGTGTAAAAGCACGGTGGCTAGGAAAAACTCCCTAGAAAGGCCAAAACCTAGGAAGAAACCTAGAGAGAACCGGGCTATGTGCAGGGTGGCCAGTCCTCTTCTGAAAGCTGTGCCGGGTAGAGATTATAACAGAACATGACCAAGATGTTCCAAATGTTCATAAATGACCAGCATGGTCAAATAATAATAAGACAGTTTGGAGGTTGAGAGCTGGAGCAGCAGCACAGTCAGATGGACTGGGGACAGCAAGGAGCCATCATGTCAGGTAGTCCTGGGGGCACGGTCCTAGGGCTCAGGTCCTCCGAGAGAGAGAAGAAAGAGAGAAATTAGAGAGCATATGTGGGGTGGCCAGTCCTCTTCTGGCTCTTGCCAGGTGGTTATAACAGAACGTGGCCAGATCTTCAATGTTCATAAATGACCAGCATGGTTGAACAACGTAAGGCAAAGAACAGTTGAAACTGGAGCAGGAGCATGGCCAGGTGGACTGGGGACAGCAAGGAGTCCTCATGTCAGGTAGTCCTGGGATGGTCCCTGGGGCCCAGGCCAGTTGAAACTGGAGCAGCAGCATGGCCAGGTGGACTGGGGACAGCAAGGAGTCATCATGTCCAGGTAGTCCTGGGGCATGGTTCTAGGGCTCAGGTCCTCCGAGAAAGAAAGAGAGAAGGAGAAAATTAGAAGAGGCGTACACTTCGTTTACACAGGACACCGAATAGGACAGGAGAAATTACTCCAGATAAACAAACTGACCCCTAGCCCCCCGACACATAAACTACTGCAGCACCAAGCCTTTGGAGGCTGAGACAGGAGGGTCAGGAGACCTGTGGCTATCCCGAGGACACCCCGGACAAGGCCAAACAGAGCAGAATATAAACCCCACCCACTTTGCCAAGCTTTATTACACACCACTAGAGAATCTTCAACCACCAACTTACCATCCTGAGACAAGGCCGGTATAGCCCACAAAGATCTCCGACACGGTACAACCCAAGGGGTGGGGGGGACCCAGACAGGCCGACCACAACAGTGAATCAACCCACCCAGGTGACGCATCCCCCAGGGACGGCACGAGAGAGCCCCAGCAAGCCAGTGACTCAGCCCCCGTAACAGGGTTAGAGGGCAGAGAATCCCAGTGGAAAACGGGAACCGGCCAGGCAGAGACAGCAAGGGCGGTTCGTTGCTCCAGAGCCTTTCCGTTCACCTTCCCACTCCTGGGCCAGACTACACTCAATCATATGACCCACTGAAGAGATGAGTCTTCAGTAAAGACTTAAAGGTTGAGACCGGTTTGCGTCTCTGACATGGGTAGGCAGACCGTTCCATAAAATGGAGCTCTATAGGAGAAAGCCCTGCCTCCAGCTGTTTGCTTAGAAATTCTAGGGACAATTAGGAGGCCTGCGTCTTGTGACCGTAGCGTACGTATAGGTATGTACGGCAGGACCAAATCAGAGAGGTAGGTAGGAGCAAGCCCATGTAATGCTTTGTAGGTTAGCAGTAAAACCTTGAAATCAGCCCTTGCTTTGACAGGAAGCCAGTGTAGAGAGGCTAGCACTGGAGTAATATGATCAAATTTTTTGGTTCTAGTCAGGATTCTAGCAGCCGTATTTAGCACTAACTGAAGTTTATTTAGTGCTTTATCCGGTAGCCGGAAAATAGAGCATTGCAGTAGTCTAACCTAGAAGTGACAAAAGCATGGATTAATTTTTCTGCATCATTTTTGGACAGAAAGTTTCTGATTTTTGCAATGTTACGTAGATGGAAAAAAGCTGTCCTCGAAATGGTCTTGATATGTTCTTCAAAAAGAGAGATCAGGGTCCAGAGTAACGCCGAGGTCCTTCACAGTTTTATTTGAGACGACTGTACAACCATTAAGATTAATTGTCAGATTCAACAGAAGATCTCTTTGTTTCTTGGGACCTAGAACAAGCATCTCTGTTTTGTCCGAGTTTAATAGTAGAAAGTTTGCAGCCATCCACTTCCTTATGTCTGAAACACATGCTTCTAGCGAGGGCAATTTTGGTGCTTCACCATGTTTCATTGAAATGTACAGCTGTGTGTCATCCGCATAGCAGTGAAAGTTTACATTATGTTTTCGAATAACATCCCCAAGAGGTAAAATATATAGTGAAAACAATAGTGGTCCTAAAACAGAACCTTGAGGAACACCGAAATGTACAGTTGATTTGTCAGAGGACAAACCATTCACAGAGACAAACTGATATCTTTCCGACAGATAAGACCTAAACCAGGCCAGAACATGTCCGTGTAGACCAATTTGGGTTTCCAATCTCTCCAAAAGAATGTGGTGATCGATGGTATCAAAAGCAGCACTAAGGTCTAGGAGCACGAGGACAGATGCAGAGCCTCGGTCCGATGCCATCAAAATGTCATTTACCACCTTCACAAGTGCCGTCTCAGTGCTATGATGGGGTCTAAAACCAGACTGAAGCATTTCGTATACATTGTTTGTCTTCAGGAAGGCAGTGAGTTGCTGCGCAACAGCCTTCTCTAAAATCTTTGAGAGGAATGGAAGATTCGATATAGGCCGATAGTTTTTTATATTTTCTGGGTCAAGGTTTGGCTTTTTCAAGAGAGGCTTTATTACTGCCACTTTTAGTGAGTTTGGTACACATCCAGTGGATAGAGAGCCGTTTATTATGTTCAACATAGGAGGGCCAAGCACAGGAAGCAGCTCTTTCAGTAGTTTAGTTGGAATAGGGTCCAGTATACAGCTTGAAGGTTTAGAGGCCATGATTATTTTCATCATTGTGTCAAGAGATATAGTAAAATCTCTTGATCCTAGGTCCTGGCAGAGTTGTGCAGACTCAGGACAACTGAGGTTTGGAGGAATACGCAGGTTTAAAGAGGAGTCCGTAATTTGCTTTCTAATAATCATAATCTTTTCCTCAAAGAAGTTCATGAATTTATCACTGCTAAAGTGCAAGTCATCCTCTCTTGGGGAATGCTGCTTTTTAGTTAGCTTTGCCACAGTATCAAAAAGGAATTTCGGATTGTTCTTATTTTCCTCAATTAAGTTAGAAAAATAGGACGATCGAGCAGCAGTAAGGGCTCTTCGGTACTGCACGGTACCATCCTTCCAAGCTAGTCGGAAGACTTCCAGTTTGGTGTGGCGCCATTTCCGTTCCAATTTTCTGGAAGCTTGCTTCAGAGCTCGGGTATTTTCTGTGTACCATGGAGCTAGTTTCTTATGAGACATTTTTTTAGTTTTTAGGGGTGCAACTGCATCTAGGGTATTGCGCAAGGTTAAATTGAGATCCTCAGTTAGGTGGTTAACGGATTTTTGTCCTCTGGCGTCCTTGGGTAGGCAGAGGGAGTCTGGAAGGGCATCAAGGAATCTTTGTGTTGTCTGTGAATTTATAGCACGACTTTTGATGTTCCTTGGTTGGGGTCTGAGCAGATTATTTGTTGCAATTGCAAACGTAATAAAATGGTGGTCTGATAGTCCAGGATTATGAGGAAAAACATTAAGATCCACAACATTTATTCCATGGGACAAAACTAGGTCCAGCGTATGACTGTGAGAGTGAGTGGGTCCAGAGACATGTTGGACAAAACCCACTGAGTCGATGATGGCTCCAAAAGCCTTTTGGAGTGGGTCTGTGGACTTTTCCATGTGAATATTAAAGTCACCAAAGATTAGAATATTATCTGCAATGACTACAAGGTCTGATAGGAATTCAGGGAACTCAGTGAGAAACGCTGTATATGGCCCAGGAGGCCTGTAAACAGTAGCTATAAAAAGTGATTGAGTAGGCTGCATAGATTTCATGACTAGAAGCTCAAAAGACGAAAAACGTCATTTTTTTTGTAAATTGAAATTTGCTATCGTAAATGTTAGCAACACCTCCGCCTTTGCGGGATGCACGGGGATATGGTCACTAGTGTAGCCAGGAGGTGAGGCCTCATTTAACACAGTAAATTCATCAGGCTTAAGCCATGTTTCAGTCAGGCCAATCACATCAAGATTATGATCAGTGATTAGTTCATTGACTATAATTGCCTTTGAAGTAAGGGATCTAACATTAAGTAGCCCTATTTTGAGATGTGAGGTATCATGATCTCTTTCAGTAATGACAGGAATGGAGGTGGTCTTTATCCTAGTGAGATTGCTAAGGCGAACACCGCCATGTTTAGTTTTGCCCAACCCAGGTCGAGGCACAGACACGGTCTCAATGGTGATAGCTGAGCTGACTACACTAACTATGCTAGTGGCAGACTCCACTATGCTGGCAGGCTGGCTAATAGCCTGCTGCCTGGCCTGCACCCTATTTCATTGTGGAGCTAGAGGAGTTAGAGCCCTGTCTATGTTGGCAGATAAGATGAGAGCACCCCTCCAGCTAGGATGGAGTCCGTCACTCCTCAGCAGGTCAGGCTTGGTCCTGTTTGTGGGCGAGTCCCAGAAAGAGGGCCAATTATCTACAAATTCTATCTTTGGGAGGGGCAGAAAAACAGTTTTCAACCAGCGATTGAGTTGTGAGACTCTGCTGTAGAGCTCATCACTCCCCCCTAACTGGGAGGGGGCCAGAGACAATTACTCGATGCCGACACATCTTTCTAGCTGATATGCACGCAGAAGCTATGTTGCGCTTGGTGATCTCTGACTGTTTCATCCTAACATCGTTGGTGCCGACGTGGATAACAATATCTCTATACTCTACACTCGCCAGTTTTAGCTTTAGCCAGCACCATCTTCAGATTAGCCTTAACGTCGGTAGCCCTGCCCCCGGGTAAACAGTGTATGATCGCTGGATGATTCGCTTTAAGTCTAATACTGCGGGTAATGGAGTCGCCAATGACTAGAGTTTTCAATTTGTCAGAGCTAATGGTGGGAAGCTTCGGCGTCTCAGACCCCGTAACGGGAGGAGTAGAGACCAGAGAAGACTCGGCCTCTGACACCGACCCGCTGCTTAATGGGGGAGAACCGGTTGAAAGTTTCTGTCTGCTGAATGAGCGACACCGGTTGAGCGTTCCTACAGCATTTCCCTTCCAGAAACCGTGAGAAAGTTGTCCGGCTGGGGGACTGTGCCAGGGGATTTATACTACTATCTGTACTTACTGGTGGCACAGACGCTGTTTCATCCTTTCCTACACTGAAATTACCCTTGCCTAACGATTGCGTCTGAAGCTGGGCTTGCAGTACAGCTATCCTCGCCGTAAGGCGAGCACAGCGGCTGCAATTAGAAGGCATCATGTTAATGTTACTACTTAGCTTCGGCTGTTGGAGGTCCTGACGAATCGTGTCCAGATAAAGCGTCCGGAGTGAAAAAGTCGAGGAAAAAAAAAAATAAATATATGAACGGTAATTAAAAAGTGAAACCCGTAAAGTTGTCAGGTAGCAAAATAGGTTGGCAACAAAACGCACAGCAATTTGAAAACAAGCCTGCAAGTTTTTCTTACACTCAGTAAGTTTCTTACACTCAGTAAGTCTCATACACTCAGTAAGTTTCATACACTCAGTAAGTTTCATACACTCAGTAAGTTTCATACACTCAGTAAGTTTCTTACACTCAGTAAGTTTCATACACTCAGTAAGTTTCTTACACTCAGTAAGTTTCATACACTCAGTAAGTTTCATACA
>NW_025751225.1:0-16028 GCF_021184085.1 Oncorhynchus gorbuscha
TTATTTACATTTACATTTAAGTCATTTAGCAGACGCTCTTATCCAGAGCGACTTACAAATTGGTGCATTCACCTTATGACATCCAGTGGAACAAACCACTTTACAATAGTGCATCTAAATATTTTAAGGGGGGAGGGGGTGAGAAGGATTACTTTATCCTATCCTAGGTATTCCTTAAAGAGGTGGGGTTTCAGGTGTCTCCGGAAGGTGGTGATTGACTCCGCCTGTCCTGGCGTCGTGAGTGAGTTTGTTCCACCATTGGGGAGCCAGAGCAGCGAACAGTTTTGACTGGGCTGAGCGGGAACTGTACTTCCTCAGTGGTAGGGAGGCGAGCAGGCCAGAGGTGGATGAACGCAGTGCCCTTTATTTGGGTGTAGGGCCTGATCAGAGCCTGGAGGTACTGAGGTGCCGTTCCCCTCACAGCTCCGTAGAGGCAAGCACCATGGTCTTGTATGATGCGAGCTTCAACTGGAAGCCAGTGGAGAGAGCGGAGGAGCGGGGTGACGTGAGAGAACTTGGGAAGGTTGAACACTAGACGGGCTGCGGCGTTCTGGATGAGTTGTAGGGTTTAATGGCACAGGCAGGGAGCCCAGCCAACAGCGAGTTGCAGTAATCCAGACGTGAGATGACAAGTGCCTGGATTAGGACCTGCGCCGCTCCTGTGTGAGGCAGGGTCGTACTCTGCGGATGTTGTAGAGCATGAACCTACAGGAACGGGCCACCGCCTTGATGTTAGTTGAGAACGACAGGGTGTTGTCCAGGATCACGCCAAGGTTCTTAGCGCCTGGGAGGAGGACACAATGGAGTTGTCAACCGTGATGGCGAGATCATGGAACGGGCAGTCCTTCCCGGGAGGAAGAGCAGCTCCGTCTTGCCAAGTTCAGCTTGAGGTGGTGATCCGTCATCCACACTGATATGTCTGCAAGACATGCAGAGATGCGATTCGCCACCTGGTCATCAGAAGGGGAAAGGAGAAGATTAATTGTGTGTCGTCTGCATAGCAATGATAGGAGAGACCATGTGAGGTTATGACAGAGCCAAGTGACTTGGTGTATAGCGAGAATAGGAGAGGGCCTAGAACAGAGCCCTGGGGGACACCAGTGGTGAGAGCGCGTGGTGAGAGACAGATTCTCGCCACGCCATCTGGTAGGAGCGACCTGTCAGGTAGGACGCAATCCAAGCGTGGGCCGCGCCGGAGATGCCCAACTCCGGAGAGGGTGGAGAGGAGGATCTGATGGTTCACAGTATCGAAGGCAGCCGATAGGTCTAGAAGGATGAGAGCAGAGGAGAGAGAGTTAGCTTTAGCGGTGCGGAGCGCTCCGTGATACAGAGAAGAGCAGTCTCAGTTGAATGACTAGTCTTGAAACCTGACTGATTTGGATCAAGGTCATTCTGAGAGAGATAGCGTGGGAGAGCTGACCAAGGACGGCACGTTCAAGAGTTTTGGAGAGAAAAGAAAGAAGGGATACTGGTCTGTAGTTGTTGACATCGGAGGGATCGAGTGTAGGTTTTTTCAGAAGGGGTGCAACTCTCGCTCTCTTGAAGACGGAAGGGACGTAGCCAGCGGTCAGGGATAAGTTGATGAGCGAGGTGAGGTAAGGGAGAAGGTCTCCGGAAATGGTCTGAGAAGAGAGGAGGGGATAGGTCGAGCGGGCAGGTTGTTGGGCGGCCGGCCGTCACAAGACGCGAGATTTCATCTGGAGAGAGAGGGGAGAAAGAGGTCAGAGCACAATTATACGCCACTGGTTATAACAAGAAGTTAAGTATAACTATAAGAAATCTCAGATATGTCAAATTATATCCAGCTTCAGCTATGCATTTGATTTGCTAACTTACTAGCTGTCAAGATCAAGCTTCTTGTTTACAGCAGAGATTCAAGCCCCTCCAGGATCAAGATCTCTGTTGCCTAAATAATTTTGTGTGCCACTGTTTCTTATTTGTAATATACATTTGAAATAGTGCCTCTTGTATGCACTTCTGGTAACGCTGTATCCCGGTATGGTACAGAAACGGTATGAACATTTGTAGAACACTAGTTTCTTGCCTTGTATTTTCTGCCATTAGCTCGGACTATATACATGCTTTCTGATGACAGGATGGAGATCACATCCTCCTGTTCATCTATGGCTCAATCATGCTGACTCGTACTTGACGTAGGCCACAGGAGGCTGCTGACTGGAGGACAGCTGATAATAATGTCCAGAACTGAGCTAATGGAATGGCATCAAACACCTGGAAAACATGTTTGATACCATTCTACTTATTCCACTCCAGCCATTGCCACAAGCTTGTCCACCAGCCAACCTCCTGTGATGTAGGTCTACTGATCCACCAACCTAGCCATCTGATGTACTTGCTACCAGGTCATTGATTCTGCATGGGTGTGCTGTGTGTGTTCCATAGCCTTGCTAGCTGAGAGCAGCCCTGGAACAGAGTCATGTTATGCCTCTGGACGTCCTCTCTCCCGAGACAGAAACGTTGTATATCACATCCTGTCAGTTGGGAACAGGGGTTAGTAATGCCCTCCCTGTTCATTTACTGTGATAGTAAAACATCTCTGGCATTTTGTCTGTTTAAATCTATCTCAACCCCTGCTGTGGGACATTGACATGAGGCTGCAACTTTCTGAAACACCTAGTGACTGTCTTATAAAGCACAATCATTTGATGTATGTATGTTAGAGGTCGACCGATTATGATTTTTCAATACCGATACCGATTATTGGAGGACCATAAAAGCTGATGCCGATTTTATTTATGTATTTGTAATAATGACAATTACAACAATACTGAATGAACACTTATTTTAACTTAATATAACACATCAATAAAATCAATTTAACCTCTAATAAATAATGAAACATGTTCAATTTGGTTTAAATAATGCAAAAACAAAGTTTTGGAGAAGAAAGAAAAGTGCAATATCTGCTATGTAAAAAAGCTAACGTTTCAATTCCTTGCTCAGAACATGAGAACATATGAAAGCTGGTGGTTCCTTTTTAACATGAGTCTTCAATATTTCCAGGTAAGAAGTTTTAGGTTGTAGTTATTATAGGAATTATAGGACTATTTCCCTCAATACCATTTGTATTTCATTAACCTTTGACTATTGGATGTTCTTATAGACACTTTAGTATTGCCAGTGTAACAGTATAGCTTCCGTCCCTCTCATCGCTCCTCCCTGGGCTCGAACCAGCAACACAGACGATTAGCGCGCGCTAACTTGCCAGCCATTTCACTTCGGTTACACATATCCGGAGTTGATAGGCTTGAAGTCATAAACCGCGCAATGCTTGGCGCACAACGAAGAGCTGCTGGCAAAACGCACGAAAGTGCTGTTTGAATGAATGTTTACGCGCCTGCTTCTGCCTATCACCGCTCAGTCAGATACTTAGATACTTGTAAACTCAGTCAGATACTTGTATGCTCCTATGCTCAATCAGATTATATGCAACACAGGACACGCTAGATAATATCTAGTAATATCATCAACCATGTGTAGTTCACTAGTGATTATGATTGATTGTTTTTTTAAAGATAAGTTTAATGCTAGCTAGCAACTTACCTTGGCTTACTGCATTCACGTAACAGGCAGTCTCCTTGTGGAGTGCAACGAGAGAGGCAGGTCGTTATTGCGTTGGACTAGTTAAATACAGGTATTTAAAAAATAAAAAATCGGCGCCCAAAAATACAGATTTCAATTTTTTTTTAAACATTTTTATTTATTTATTTTTCCTTTCCTTGAAATCTGCCCTAATTAATCAGCCATTCCGATTAATCAGTCAACCTCGTGTGTGTGTGTGTGTGTGTGTGTGTGTGTGTGTGTGTGTGTGTGTGTGTGTGTGTGTGTGTGTGTGTGTGTGTGTGTGTTGTTTTTGTCAGAGGCATTGCAATATCTCATGCGTACTAGTGCATGCAGTTTTTGTATTGTTGCTGCTTTGTAGTTTGTTACCTTGGGGTTATGGACTTTCGTCTACAGTTATACCACAGCAAACCAAAGCATTGACATTGAGATGCCTGGTACCCTCCTGTCAAACACTTGTTACTGTAACAGTGAATGGGGGCATACAGACTGACTGAGTGGGTGGACAGGCCAACATGTCTCCTATGTGAGCCCTGTAATTGAAGCAGGGGAAGGAAGAGAACATGCAAGACTGGGTGACTCAGTGTGACTGGGTCGACAGGCTGGCAATGTCTCCTGTGCTCTCCCGGGGAGCTGGGGAGAGGGGTCATCTCCTCTGTCTTTAGCCGTTCCTGCTGCCAGCTGCCAGCTGCTGTCTGGTCAGACCTTCAAGGGAGGATCAAGTCGCCTGGCCACGATCCTCAGCCTTCCGTTTTAACTGCTGTTGGACGGATGTATGTAGGGAGGGAGGGGGCTCTCCGTGGAGCGGTAGGCCTATTTCACCTCGTTTTTATTCTGGGTGCCTTTTAACAACACCAGCTGGTGCCAGGTGTTACCTCTTCACACTCTTTCCATGTCACATCCACTTACTCACTCCTATGTGGACAGATGTCTGCGCTGAAGTGTGTGTGTGTCTGCGCTGAAGTGTGTGTGTGTCTGTGCTGAAGTGTGTGTGTGTGTCTGCGCTGAAGTGTGTGTGTGTCTGCGCTGAAGTGTGTGTGTGTCTGCGCTGAAGTGTGTGTGTGTCTGCGCTGAAGTGTGTGTGTGTCTGCGCTGAAGTGTGTGTGTGTCTGTGCTGAAGTGTGTGTGTGTCTGCGCTGAAGTGTGTGTGTGTCTGCGCTGAAGTGTGTGTGTGTCTGCGCTGAAGTGTGTGTGTGTGTCTGCGCTGAAGTGTGTGTGTGTGTCTGCGCTGAAGTGTGTGTGTGTGTCTGCGCTGAAGTGTGTGTGTGTGTGTGTCTGCGCTGAAGTGTGTGTGTGTGTGTGTCTGCGCTGAAGTGTGTGTGTGTGTGTGTCTGCGCTGAAGTGTGTGTGTGTGTGTGTCTGCGCTGAAGTGTGTGTGTGTGTGTGTCTGCGCTGAAGTGTGTGTGTGTGTGTGTGTCTGCGCTGAAGTGTGTGTGTGTGTGTGTCTGCGCTGAAGTGTGTGTGTGTGTGTGTCTGCGCTGAAGTGTGTGTGTGTGTGTGTCTGCGCTGAAGTGTGTGTGTGTGTGTGTCTGCGCTGAAGTGTGTGTGTGTGTGTGTGTCTGCGCTGAAGTGTGTGTGTGTGTCTGCGCTGAAGTGTGTGTGTGTGTCTGCGCTGAAGTGTGTGTGTGTGTCTGCGCTGAAGTGTGTGTGTGTGTCTGCGCTGAAGTGTGTGTGTGTGTCTGCGCTGAAGTGTGTGTGTGTGTCTGCGCTGAAGTGTGTGTGTGTGTCTGCGCTGAAGTGTGTGTGTGTGTCTGCGCTGAAGTGTGTGTGTGTCTGCGCTGAAGTGTGTGTGTGTCTGCGCTGAAGTGTGTGTGTGTCTGCGCTGAAGTGTGTGTGTGTCTGCGCTGAAGTGTGTGTGTGTCTGCGCTGAAGTGTGTGTGTCTGCGCTGAAGTGTGTGTGTCTGCTGAAGTGTGTGTCTCTGCTGAAGTGTGTGTCTCTGCTGAAGTGTGTGTCTCTGCTGAAGTGTGTGTCTCTGCTGAAGTGTGTGTCTCTGCTGAAGTGTGTGTCTCTGCTGAAGTGTGTGTCTCTGCTGAAGTGTGTGTGTGTGGCTGCGCTGAAGTGTGTGTGTGTGTGTGTGGCTGCGCTGAAGTGTGTGTGTGTGTGTGTGGCTGCGCTGAAGTGTGTGTGTGTGTGTGTGGCTGCGCTGGTGTGTGTGTGTGTGTGGCTGCGCTGAAGTGTGTGTGTGTGTGTGTGGCTGCGCTGAAGTGTGTGTGTGTGTGTGTGGCTGCGCTGAAGTGTGTGTGTGTGTGTGTGTGTGGCTGCGCTGAAGTGTGTGTGTGTGTGTGTGTGTGTGGCTGCGCTGAAGTGTGTGTGTGTGTGTGTGTGTGTGTGTGGCTGCGCTGAAGTGTGTGTGTGTGTGTGTGTGTGTGTGTGTGTGGCTGCGCTGAAGTGTGTGTGTGTGTGTGTGTGTGTGTGTGGCTGCGCTGAAGTGTGTGTGTGTGTGTGTGTGTGTGTGGCTGCGCTGAAGTGTGTGTGTGTGTGGCTGCGCTGAAGTGTGTGTGTGTGTGGCTGCGCTGAAGTGTGTGTGTGTGTGGCTGCGCTGAAGTGTGTGTGTCTGCGCTGAAGTGTGTGTGTGTGTGTGTGTGCGCTGAAGTGTGTGTGTGTCTGCGCTGAAGTGTGTGTGTGTCTGCGCTGAAGTGTGTGTGTGTCTGCGCTGAAGTGTGTGTGTGTGTGTGTGTGTGTGTGTCTGCGCTGAAGTGTGTGTGTGTGTGTGTGTGTGTGTGCGCTGAAGTGTGTGTGTGTGCGCTGAAGTGTGTGTGTGTGCGCTGAAGTGTGTGTGTGTGCGCTGAAGTGTGTGTGTGCGCTGAAGTGTGTGTGTGCGCTGAAGTGTGTGTGTGTGCGCTGAAGTGTGTGTGTGTGTGTGTGTGTGTGTGTGTGTGTGTGTGTGTGTGTGTGTGTGTGTGTGTGTGTGTGTGTGTGCTGAAGTGTGTGTGTGTGTGTGTGTGCTGAAGTGTGTGTGTGTGTGTGTGTGTGTGTGTGTGTGTGCTGAAGTGTGTGTGTGTGTGTGTGTGTGTGCGCTGAAGTGTGTGTGTGTGTGTGCTGAAGTGTGTGTGTGTGCGCTGAAGTGTGTGTGTCTGCGCTGAAGTGTGTGTGTCTGCGCTGAAGTGTGTGTGTCTGCGCTGAAGTGTGTGTGTGTGTCTGCGCTGAAGTGTGTGTGTGTGTCTGCGCTGAAGTGTGTGTGTGTGTCTGCGCTGAAGTGTGTGTGTGTGTGTGTGTGTGTGAGCTGAAGTGTGTGTCTGCGCTGAAGTGTGTGTGTGTCTGCGCTGAAGTATGTGTGTGTCTGCGCTGAAGTATGTGTGTGTCTGCGCTGAAGTGTGTGTGTGTGTGTGTGTGTGTGTGTGTGTGTGTGTCTGCGCTGAAGTGTGTGTGTGTGTGTGTGTGTGTGTGTGTGTGTGTGTGTGTGTGTCTGCGCTGAAGTGTGTGTGTGTGTGTGTGTGTGTGTGTCTGCGCTGAAGTGTGTGTGTGTGTGTCTGCGCTGAAGTGTGTGTGTGTGTGTGTCTGCGCTGAAGTGTGTGTGTGTGTGTGTCTGCGCTGAAGTGTGTGTGTGTCTGCGCTGAAGTGTGTGTGTGTGTGTCTGCGCTGAAGTGTGTGTGTGTGTCTGCGCTGAAGTGTGTGTGTCTGCGCTGAAGTGTGTGTGTCTGCGCTGAAGTGTGTGTGTCTGCGCTGAAGTGTGTGTGTCTGCGCTGAAGTGTGTGTGTCTGCGCTGAAGTGTGTGTGTGTCTGCACTGAAGTGTGTGTGTCTGCACTGAAGTGTGTGTGTGTGTGTCTGCGCTGAAGTGTGTGTGTGTGTGTCTGCGCTGAAGTGTGTGTGTGTGTGTGTGTCTGCGCTGAAGTGTGTGTCTGCGCTGAAGTGTGTGTGTGTGTGTCTGCGCTGAAGTGTGTGTGTGTGTGTCTGCGTCTGCGCTGATGTGTGTGTGTGTGTGTCTGCGTCTGCGCTGAAGTGTGTGTGTGTGTGTCTGCGCTGAAGTGTGTGTGTGTGCGTCTGCGCTGATGTGTGTGTGTGTGTATCTGCGCTGAAGTGTGTGTGTGTGTGTGTCTGCGCTGAAGTGTGTGTGTGTGCGCTGAAGTGTGTGTGTGTGCGCTGAAGTGTGTGTGTGTGTGTGTGTGTGCGCTGAAGTGTGTGTGTGTGTGTGTGTGTGTCCGCTGAAGTGTGTGTGTGTGTGTGTGTGTCTGCGCTGAAGTGTGTGTGTGTGTGTCTGCGCTGAAGTGTGTGTGTGTGCGTGTGTGTGTCTGCGCTGAAGTGTGTGTGTGTGTCTGCGCTGAAGTGTGTGTGTGTGTGTGCGCTGAAGTGTGTGTGTGTCTGCGCTGAAGTGTGTGTGTGTGTGTGTGTGTCTGCGCTGAAGTGTGTGTGTGTGTGCGCTGAAGTGTGTGTGTGTGTGCGCTGACGTGTGTGTGTGTGTGCGCTGAAGTGTGTGTGTGTGTGCGCTGAAGTGTGTGTGTGTGTGTCTGCGCTGAAGTGTGTGTGTGTGTGTGTGTGTGTGTGTGTGTGTGTGTGTGTGTGTGTGTGTGTGTGTGTGTGCGCTGAAGTGTGTGTGTGTGTGCGCTGAAGTGTGTGTGTGTGTGCGCTGAAGTGTGTGTGTGTGTGCGCTGAAGTGTGTGTGTGTGTGTGTGTGTGTGTGTGTGTGTGTGTGTGTGTGTGGTGTGTGTGTGTGTGTGTGTGTCTGCGCTGAAGTGTGTGTGTCTGCGCTGAAGTGTGTGTGTCTGCGCTGAAGTGTGTGTGTGTGCGCTGAAGTGTGTGTCTGCGCTGAAGTGTGTGTGTGTCTGCGCTGAAGTGTGTGTGTGTCTGCGCTGAAGTGTGTGTGTGTGCGCTGAAGTGTGTGTGTCTGCGCTGAAGTGTGTGTGTGTCTGCGCTGAAGTGTGTGTGTGTCTGCGCTGAAGTGTGTGTGTGTGTCTGCGCTGAAGTGTGTGTGTGTCTGCGCTGAAGTGTGTGTGTGTCTGCGCTGAAGTGTGTGTGTGTGTCTGCGCTGAAGTGTGTGTGTGTGTCTGCGCTGAAGTGTGTGTGTGTGTGTGTCTGCGCTGAAGTGTGTGTGTGTGTGAGCTGAAGTGTGTGTATGTCTGCGCTGAAGTGTGTGTGTGAGCTGAAGTGTGTGTGTGAGCTGAAGTGTGTGTGTGAGCTGAAGTGTGTGTGTGAGCTGAAGTGTGTGTGTGAGCTGAAGTGTGTGTGTGAGCTGAAGTGTGTGTGTGAGCTGAAGTGTGTGTGTGAGCTGAAGTGTGTGTGTGAGCTGAAGTGTGTGTGTGAGCTGAAGTGTGTGTGTGTGTGAGCTGAAGTGTGTGTGTGTGTGAGCTGAAGTGTGTGTGTGTGTGAGCTGAAGTGTGTGTGTGTGTGAGCTGAAGTGTGTGTGTGTGTGAGCTGAAGTGTGTGTGTGTGTGAGCTGAAGTGTGTGTGTGTGTGAGCTGAAGTGTGTGTGTGTGTGAGCTGAAGTGTGTGTGTGTCTGCGCTGAAGTGTGTGTGTGTGTGAGCTGAAGTGTGTGTGTGTCTGCGCTGAAGTGTGTGTGTGTCTGCGCTGAAGTGTGTGTGTGTCTGCGCTGAAGTGTGTGTGTGTCTGCGCTGAAGTGTGTGTGTGTCTGCGCTGAAGTGTGTGTGTGTCTGCGCTGAAGTGTGTGTGTGTGTGCGCTGAAGTGTGTGTGTGTGTGTGTGTGTCTGCGCTGAAGTGTGTGTATGTCTGCGCTGAAGTGTGTGTGTGTCTGCGCTGAAGTGTGTGTGTGTGTCTGCGCTGAAGTGTGTGTGTGTGTGTCTGCGCTGAAGTGTGTGTGTGTGTGTCTGCGCTGAAGTGTGTGTCTGCGCTGAAGTGTGTGTGTGTGTGTCTGCGCTGAAGTGTGTGTGTCTGCGCTGAAGTGTGTGTGTCTGCGCTGAAGTGTGTGTGTCTGCGCTGAAGTGTGTGTGTGTCTGCACTGAAGTGTGTGTGTCTGCACTGAAGTGTGTGTGTGTGTGTCTGCGCTGAAGTGTGTGTGTGTGTGTCTGCGCTGAAGTGTGTGTGTGTGTGTGTGTCTGCGCTGAAGTGTGTGTCTGCGCTGAAGTGTGTGTGTGTGTGTCTGCGCTGAAGTGTGTGTGTGTGTGTCTGCGTCTGCGCTGATGTGTGTGTGTGTGTGTGTCTGCGTCTGCGCTGATGTGTGTGTGTGTGTGTCTGCGTCTGCGCTGAAGTGTGTGTGTGTGTGTCTGCGCTGAAGTGTGTGTGTGTGTGTCTGCGCTGAAGTGTGTGTGTGTGTATCTGCGCTGAAGTGTGTGTGTGTGTGTGTCTGCGCTGAAGTGTGTGTGTGTGCGCTGAAGTGTGTGTGTGTGCGCTGAAGTGTGTGTGTGTGTGTGTGTGTGTGTGTGCGCTGAAGTGTGTGTGTGTGTGTGTGTGTGTCCGCTGAAGTGTGTGTGTGTGTGTGTGTGTCTGCGCTGAAGTGTGTGTGTGTGTGTCTGCGCTGAAGTGTGTGTGTGTGCGTGTGTGTGTCTGCGCTGAAGTGTGTGTGTGTGTGTGCGCTGAAGTGTGTGTGTGTCTGCGCTGAAGTGTGTGTGTGTGTGTGTGTGTCTGCGCTGAAGTGTGTGTGTGTGTGCGCTGAAGTGTGTGTGTGTGTGCGCTGAAGTGTGTGTGTGTGTGCGCTGAAGTGTGTGTGTGTGTGCGCTGAAGTGTGTGTGTGTGTGTGTGTGTCTGCGCTGAAGTGTGTGTGTGTGTGTGTGTGTGTGTGTGTGTGTGCGCTGAAGTGTGTGTGTGTGTGCGCTGAAGTGTGTGTGTGTGTGTGTGTGTGTGTGTGTGTGTGTGTGTGTGTGTGTGTGGTGTGTGTGTGTGTGTGTGTGTCTGCGCTGAAGTGTGTGTGTCTGCGCTGAAGTGTGTGTGTCTGCGCTGAAGTGTGTGTGTCTGCGCTGAAGTGTGTGTGTGTGCGCTGAAGTGTGTGTGTCTGCGCTGAAGTGTGTGTGTGTCTGCGCTGAAGTGTGTGTGTGTCTGCGCTGAAGTGTGTGTGTGTCTGCGCTGAAGTGTGTGTGTGTCTGCGCTGAAGTGTGTGTGTGTCTGCGCTGAAGTGTGTGTGTGTCTGCGCTGAAGTGTGTGTGTGTCTGCGCTGAAGTGTGTGTGTGTCTGCGCTGAAGTGTGTGTGTGTGTCTGCGCTGAAGTGTGTGTGTGTGTGTGTCTGCGCTGAAGTGTGTGTGTGAGCTGAAGTGTGTGTATGTCTGCGCTGAAGTGTGTGTATGTCTGCGCTGAAGTGTGTGTATGTCTGCGCTGAAGTGTGTGTGTGAGCTGAAGTGTGTGTGTGAGCTGAAGTGTGTGTGTGAGCTGAAGTGTGTGTGTGAGCTGAAGTGTGTGTGTGAGCTGAAGTGTGTGTGTGAGCTGAAGTGTGTGTGTGAGCTGAAGTGTGTGTGTGAGCTGAAGTGTGTGTGTGAGCTGAAGTGTGTGTGTGTGTGAGCTGAAGTAAGTGTGTGTGTGAGCTGAAGTGTGTGTGTGTGTGAGCTGAAGTGTGTGTGTGTGTGAGCTGAAGTGTGTGTGTGTGTGAGCTGAAGTGTGTGTGTGTCTGCGCTGAAGTGTGTGTGTGTGTGTGTGTGTGTCTGCGCTGAAGTGTGTGTGTGTGTGTGTGTGTGTCTGCGCTGAAGTGTGTGTGTGTGTATGTCTGCGCTGAAGTGTGTGTGTGTGTGAGCTGAAGTGTGTGTCTGCGCTGAAGTGTGTGTGTGTGTCTGCGCTGAAGTGTGTGTGTGTGTGTCTGCGCTGAAGTGTGTGTGTGTGTCTGCGCTGAAGTGTGTGTGTGTGTGTCTGCGCTGAAGTGTGTGTGTGTGTGTGTGTGTCTGCGCTGAAGTGTGTGTGTGTGTCTGCGCTGAAATGTGTGTGTGTGTCTGCGCTGAAGTGTGTGTGTGTCTGCGCTGAAGTGTGTGTGTGTGTGTCTGCGCTGAAGTGTGTGTGTGTGTGTCTGCGCTGAAGTGTGTGTGTCTGCGCTGAAGTGTGTGTGTCTGCGCTGAAGTGTGTGTGTCTGCGCTGAAGTGTGTGTGTGTCTGCGCTGAAGTGTGTGTGTGTCTGCGCTGAAGTGTGTGTGTGTCTGCGCTGAAGTGTGTGTGTGTCTGCGCTGAAGTGTGTGTGTGTCTGCGCTGAAGTGTGTGTGTGTGTCTGCGCTGAAGTGTGTGTGTGTGTCTGCGCTGAAGTGTGTGTGTGTGTCTGCGCTGAAGTGTGTGTGTGTCTGCGCTGAAGTGTGTGTGTGTGTCTGCGCTGAAGTGTGTGTGTGTGTGTGTCTGCGCTGAAGTGTGTGTGTGAGCTGAAGTGTGTGTATGTCTGCGCTGAAGTGTGTGTATGTCTGCGCTGAAGTGTGTGTGTGTGAGCTGAAGTGTGTGTGTGAGCTGAAGTGTGTGTGTGAGCTGAAGTGTGTGTGTGAGCTGAAGTGTGTGTGTGAGCTGAAGTGTGTGTGTGAGCTGAAGTGTGTGTGTGAGCTGAAGTGTGTGTGTGAGCTGAAGTGTGTGTGTGAGCTGAAGTGTGTGTGTGTGTGAGCTGAAGTGTGTGTGTGTGTGAGCTGAAGTGTGTGTGTGTGTGAGCTGAAGTGTGTGTGTGTGTGAGCTGTGTGAGTGAGCTGAAGTAAGTGTGTGTGTGAGCTGAAGTGTGTGTGTGTGTGAGCTGAAGTGTGTGTGTGTGTGAGCTGAAGTGTGTGTGTGTGTGAGCTGAAGTGTGTGTGTGTGTGAGCTGAAGTGTGTGTGTGTCTGCGCTGAAGTGTGTGTGTGTGAGCTGAAGTGTGTGTGTGTGTGAGCTGAAGTGTGTGTGTGTCTGCGCTGAAGTGTGTGTGTGTCTGCGCTGAAGTGTGTGTGTGTCTGCGCTGAAGTGTGTGTGTGTCTGCGCTGAAGTGTGTGTGTGTCTGCGCTGAAGTGTGTGTGTGTCTGCGCTGAAGTGTGTGTGTGTGTGTGTGTGTGTGTCTGCGCTGAAGTGTGTGTGTGTGTGTGTGTGTGTCTGCGCTGAAGTGTGTGTGTGTGTATGTCTGCGCTGAAGTGTGTGTGTGTGTGAGCTGAAGTGTGTGTCTGCGCTGAAGTGTGTGTGTGTGTCTGCGCTGAAGTGTGTGTGTGTGTCTGCGCTGAAGTGTGTGTGTGTGTGTGCGCTGAAGTGTGTGTGTGTGTCTGCGCTGAAGTGTGTGTGTGTGTGTCTGCGCTGAAGTGTGTGTGTGTGTGTGTGTGTCTGCGCTGAAGTGTGTGTGTGTGTGTCTGCGCTGAAATGTGTGTGTGTGTCTGCGCTGAAGTGTGTGTGTGTCTGCGCTGAAGTGTGTGTGTGTGTGTCTGCGCTGAAGTGTGTGTGTGTGTGTCTGCGCTGAAGTGTGTGTGTCTGCGCTGAAGTGTGTGTGTCTGCGCTGAAGTGTGTGTGTCTGCGCTGAAGTGTGTGTGTCTGCGCTGAAGTGTGTGTGTCTGCGCTGAAGTGTGTGTGTCTGCGCTGAAGTGTGTGTGTCTGCGCTGAAGTGTGTGTGTCTGCGCTGAAGTGTGTGTGTCTGCGCTGAAGTGTGTGTGTCTGCGCTGAAGTGTGTGTGTGTGTCTGCGCTGAAGTGTGTGTGTGTGTGTCTGCGCTGAAGTGTGTGTGTGTGTGTGTGTGTCTGCGCTGAAGTGTGTGTGTGTGTCTGCGCTGAAATGTGTGTGTGTGTCTGCGCTGATGTGTGTGTGTGTGTGTCTGCGCTGATGTGTGTGTGTGTGTGTCTGCGCTGATGTGTGTGTGTGTGTGTCTGCGCTGATGTGTGTGTGTGTGTGTCTGCGCTGATGTGTGTGTGTGTGTGTCTGCGCTGATGTGTGTGTGTGTGTGTGTCTGCGTCTGCGCTGATGTGTGTGTGTGTGTCTGCGTCTGCGCTGATGTGTGTGTGTGTGTCTGCGTCTGCGCTGATGTGTGTGTCTGCGTCTGCGCTGATGTGTGTGTCTGCGTCTGCGCTGAAGTGTGTGTGTGTGCGTCTGCGCTGAAGTGTGTGTGTGTGCGTCTGCGCTGAAGTGTGTGTGTGTGTGTCTGCGCTGAAGTGTGTGTGTGTGTGTCTGCGCTGAAGTGTGTGTGTGTGTGTCTGCGCTGAAGTGTGTGTGTGTGTGTCTGCGCTGAAGTGTGTGTGTGTGTGTCTGCGCTGAAGTGTGTGTGTGTGTGTCTGCGCTGAAGTGTGTGTGTGTCTGCGCTGAAGTGTGTGTGTGTGTGTGTGTGTGTGTGCGCTGAAGTGTGTGTGTGTGTGCGCTGAAGTGTGTGTGTGTGTGTGTGTGTGTGTGTGTGTGTGTGTCTGCGCTGAAGTGTGTGTGTGTGCGTGTGTGTGTCTGCGCTGAAGTGTGTGTGTGTGTGTCTGCGCTGAAGTGTGTGTGTGTGTCTGCGCTGAAGTGTGTGTGTGTGTGTCTGCGCTGAAGTGTGTGTGTGTGTGTGTGTGTCTGCGCTGAAGTGTGTGTGTGTGTCTGCGCTGAAATGTGTGTGTGTGTCTGCGCTGATGTGTGTGTGTGTGTGTCTGCGCTGATGTGTGTGTGTGTGTGTCTGCGCTGATGTGTGTGTGTGTGTGTCTGCGCTGATGTGTGTGTGTGTGTGTCTGCGCTGATGTGTGTGTGTGTGTGTCTGCGCTGATGTGTGTGTGTGTGTGTGTCTGCGTCTGCGCTGATGTGTGTGTGTGTGTCTGCGTCTGCGCTGATGTGTGTGTCTGCGTCTGCGCTGAAGTGTGTGTGTGTGCGTCTGCGCTGAAGTGTGTGTGTGTGTGTCTGCGCTGAAGTGTGTGTGTGTCTGCGCTGAAGTGTGTGTGTGTGTGTGTGCGCTGAAGTGTGTGTGTGTGTGCGCTGAAGTGTGTGTGTGTGTGTGTGTGTGTGTGTGTGTGTGTGTGTCTGCGCTGAAGTGTGTGTGTGTGTGTGTCTGCGCTGAAGTGTGTGTGTGTCTGCCCTGAAGTGTGTGCTCACTTGTCATGACACTGTTGTTCAGAGGATCTTGCCAACAACACAGCTAACACAATCACTTCACACTGAAGCTGGAAAGACTGCAAACTAGCTGCACCCCATTTCATTTGACCTTTTTTCAATTGACATTTGTTGTATACAGTGCATACGGTTTATCAAGTGCGCATTCAGAAAATATTCAGACCCCTTCAACTTTTCTCATTTTTATGTTACAGCCTTATTCTAAAATGGATTAAGTAAATGTATTCTCTCATGACATTTTTGCTGTGGAGATGGGAGAACCTTCCAGTAGGACATCCATCCCAGCAGCACTCCACCAATCAGGCCTTTATGGTAGAGTGGCCAGACAGAAGCCATTCCTCGGTAAAAGGCACATGACAGCCTGCTTGGAGTTTTCTAAAAGGCACCTAAAAGATTCTCAGACTGATAAACAAGATTCTCTGTTCTGATGAAACCAAGATTGAACTTTTTGGCCTGAATGCCAAGTGTCACGTCTGGAGGAAACCAGACACAACCATCACCTGGCCAGTACCACCCCTACGGTGAAGCGTGGTGGCGGCATCATGCTGTGGGGGATGTTTTTCAGGGACTGGGAGACTAGTCAGGAGCGTAGGAAAGTTTAATGGAGCAAAGTACAGAGATGCTTGATGAAAACCTGCTCAGGCCCTCAGACTGGGGTGAAGGTTCATCTTCCAACAGGACAGCGCATGAATGGCTTCGGGACAAGTCTCAATGTCCTTGAGTGGCCCAGCCAGCGTCTGGACTTGAACCCGATCAAACATCTCTGGAGAGACCTGAAAATAGCTGTGCAGCGACGCTCCCCATCCAACCTGACAGAGCTTGAGAGGATCTGCAGAGAAGAATGGAAGAAACTCCTCAAATACAGGCTGTCATGTGACTCTCCGAATGCAGTGTATCCATAATAATGATGCCAGCTGATCCATAATTTAGACAGGCAGCGTTTCCAAGCCAGTCTGTCTCGTCCCCACTCCCGAAACTTTCATTACTATGGGACAGCTGGAGATCAAATTTGAATATTACAACAATGTTGTAAATGCCGGAGAGACAAAGGTTTACACAAATCTCTGCTGTTGAAAAAGAAATGTTAGTCTAAAAGAAATGTGAGATAATGTCTAGATGCATTTTAAAGTGGACATCAAGTGTATAAATTGCCTTGCTGGGCTGATGAGACGGTGGATTCCGCAGTCAGATGGAAATAGGCATGTTAACATCATAGATTTAGCTTGCGGTAACTTGTGGAATAGACACTGAATGGAATGTGGTTTTAACCAATCAGCATTCAGGATTAGACCCACCTGTTGTATAAACAGATATATATATATCTCCACATTCTGCTGCTGCTGCTCATTTTCCAGTTGCTCATAAATGACATTGATTTAAAGCTAGTCTCACTCGTAGGAATGCTATTCATGCAAATCTATATCAGCCCAGTTACAGCCTGGATGTACTGAGCCGGTCCTGCATATAGGCTTTGATGATGATCTCTTGTACAGTACGTAAGTCCTTTGTTGGACAGTGCAGTGGGGCTGAGTGTCTGCATGGGTCTTCTCTCAGTGGAGTGCCTGCCTGCTCTGCCGTTGTTGCTGCTGGAGTTGT
>NW_025751226.1:0-16027 GCF_021184085.1 Oncorhynchus gorbuscha
GTCTCCAGTTCATTTATTAAACCCCAGGTAGCAGTAGGAACAGTGACATGACAGGTTCATCAGAGTAACGAGTAAAAATAGACGTCATTCAGAGATCTTTAAATAGCCGTTAGGATCAGGACACTGTCTGAACACAGAGTCCTGTTCTGTTTCACTGCTCTCAGACAGGCAGACCAGCAGGCGAACAGGCAGACCAGCAGGCGAACAGGCAGACCAGCAGGCGAACAGGCAGACCAGCAGGCGAACAGGCAGACCAGCAGGCAAACAGGCAGACCAGCAGGCGAACAGGCAGACCAGCAGGCGAACAGGCAGACCAGCAGGCGAACAGGCAGACCAGCAGGCTAACAGGCAGGCCAGCAGGCTAACAGGCAGACCAGCAGGCTAACAGGCAGACCAGCAGGCGAACAGGCAGACCAGCAGGCGAACAGGCAGACCAGCAGGCGAACAGGCAGACCAGCAGGCAAACAGGCAGACCAGCAGGCGAACAGGCAGACCAGCAGGCGAACAGGCAGACCAGCAGGCTAACAGGCAGACCAGCAGGCTAACAGGCAGACCAGCAGGCTAACAGGCAGACCAGCAGGCTAACATTACCTCTCCCTGAACACAGAGTCCTGTTATGTTTCACTGCTCTCAGGCAGGCAGACAGGCAGACCAGCAGACCAACAGGCAGACCAGCAGACCAACAGGCAGACCAGCAGGCTAACAGGCAGACCAGCAGGCTAACAGGCAGACCAGCAGGCTAACAGGCAGACCAGCAGGCGAACAGGCAGACCAGCAGGCGAACAGGCAGACCAGCAGGCTAACAGGCAGGCCAGCAGGCTAACAGGCAGACCAGCAGGCTAACAGGCAGACCAGCAGGCGAACAGGCAGACCAGCAGGCGAACAGGCAGACCAGCAGGCGAACAGGCAGACCAGCAGGCAAACAGGCAGACCAGCAGGCGAACAGGCAGACCAGCAGGCGAACAGGCAGACCAGCAGGCTAACAGGCAGACCAGCAGGCTAACAGGCAGACCAGCAGGCTAACAGGCAGACCAGCAGGCCAACATTACCTCTCCCTGAACACAGAGTCCTGTTATGTTTCACTGCTCTCAGGCAGGCAGACAGTGTAATCAGCAGACCAACACAGGCAGACCAGCAGACCAACAGGCAGACCAGCAGGCTAACAGGCAGACCAGCAGGCGAACAGGCAGACCAGCAGGCCAACAGGCAGACCAACCGACCAGGCATCAGGCAGGCTGAACAGGGCAGACCAGCAGGTAACAGGCAGGCCAGCAGGCTAACAGGCAGACCAGCAGGCTAACAGGCAGACCAACAGGCAGACCAACAGGCAGACCAACAGGCAGACCAACAGGCAGACCAGCAGGCGAACAGGCAGACCAGCAGGCGAACAGGCAGACCAGCAGGCGAACAGGCAGACCAGCAGGCGAACAGGCAGACCAGCAGGCGAACAGGCAGACCAGCAGGCCAGCGAGGCAGACCAGCAGGCTAACATCTTCCTGAACACAGAGTCCTGTTATGTTTCACTGCTCTCAGGCAGGCAGACAGGCAGACCAGCAGGCGAACAGGCAGACCAGCAGGCGAACAGGCAGACCAGCAGGCGAACAGGCAGACCAGCAGGCTAACAGGCAGACCAGCAGGCTAACAGGCAGACCAGCAGGCTAACATTACCTCTCCCTGAACACAGAGTCCTGTTATGTTTCACTGCTCTCAGGCAGGCAGACAGGCAGACCAGCAGGCTAACAGGCAGACCAGCAGACCAACAGGCAGACCAACAGGCAGACCAACAGGCAGACCAACAGGCAGACCAACAGGCAGACCAACAGGCAGACCAACAGGCAGACTAGCAGGCGAACAGGCAGACCAGCAGGCTAACATTACCTCTCTCTGAACACAGAGTCCTGTTATGTTTCACTGCTCTCAGGCAGGCAGACAAGCAGACCAGCAGGCTAACATTACCTCTCTCTGAACACAGAGTCCTGTTATGTTTCACTGCTCTCAGACAGGCAGACCAGCAGGCTAACAGGCAGACCAACAGGCTAACAGGCAGACCAGCAGGCTAACAGGCAGACCAGCAGGCTAACATTACCTCTCCCTGAACACAGAGTCCTTGTTATGTTTCACTGCTCTCAGGCAGGCAGACCAGCAGACCAACAGGCAGACCAGCAGACCAACAGGCAGACCAGCAGACCAACAGGCAGACCAGCAGACCAACAGGCAGACCAGCAGACCAACAGGCAGACCAACAGGCAGACCAACAGGCAGACCAACAGGCAGACTAGCAGGCTAACAGGCAGACCAGCAGGCTAACAGGCAGACCAGCAGGCTAACAGGCAGACCAGCAGGCTAACAGGCAGACCAGCAGGCTAACAGGCAGACCAGCAGACCAACAGGCAGACCAGCAGACCAACAGGCAGACCAGCAGACCAACAGGCAGACCAACAGGCAGACCAACAGGCAGACCAACAGGCAGACCAACAGGCAGACCAACAGGCAGACCAACAGGCAGACCAGCAGGCCAACAGGCAGACCAGCAGGCCAACAGGCAGACCAGCAGGCCAACAGGCAGAGCAGCAGGCCAACAGGCAGAGCAGCAGGCCAACAGGCAGAGCAGCAGGCCAACAGGCAGAGCAGCAGGCTAACAGGCAGAGCAGCAGGCTAACAGGCAGAGCAGCAGGCTAACAGGCAGAGCAGCAGGCCAACAGGCAGAGCAGCAGGCTAACAGGCAGAGCAGCAGGCTAACAGGCAGAGCAGCAGGCTAACAGGCAGAGCAGCAGGCTAACAGGCAGAGCAGCAGGCTAACAGGCAGAGCAGCAGGCTAACAGGCAGAGCAGCAGGCTAACAGACAGAGCAGCAGGCCAACAGGCAGAGCAGCAGGCTAACAGACAGAGCAGCAGGCCAACAGGCAGAGCAGCAGGCCAACAGACAGAGCAGCAGGCTAACAGGCAGACCAGCAGGCTAACAGTCTAACACTACCTCTCTCTTTATAACCATGGGGACATCTTTATTTTAGTGTGGTAGAAAGCTACTACCCGGTGTCCTAGTTTTTACAGAGCCTCTAGTCTGCTGCTAGTCTTTACAGAGCCTCTGTAGTCTGCTGCTAGTCTTCACAGGGCCTCTGTAGTCTTTACAGAGCCCCTGTAGTCTCTAATGTTGGTCTTTACTGACATTGAAACAGGACATTTAGATGTTGTCAAATGATTTGTCTCTGTTCTTTCCTGTGTGTGTCTGTGTGTATCTGTGTGTTTAGGTCTCGTTCCCAGGCACCAGCAGGGTGTGTATGCAGGCTGTTCTGGAGTATCTCTACACCAATCAGCTTTGTCCCATCGCAGAGCTGGACCCTATGGAGCTGACGGCCCTGGCTAACAGACTCTGTCTCCCCAGACTGACTGCTCTGACAGGTACTAACCCTGGCTAACAGACTGTCTCCCCAGACTGACTGCTCTGACAGGTACTAACCCTGGCTAACAGACTGTCTCCCCAGACTGACTGCTCTGACAGGTACTAACCTTGGTTAACAGACTGTCTCCCCAGACTGACTGCTCTGCTAGGTACTAACCATAACCCTGGTTAATACTGTCTCCCCAGACTGACTGCTCTGCTAGGTACTAACCATAACCCTGGTTAAGACTGTCTCCCCAGACTGACCGCCCTCACAGGTGCTTGATCCATCAGCAGTCTGCTCTGCCCAGAGCCATCTGTTTCGAGATTTGGGCTTTTAGACTGTAGAATATTGTTCTAGTTCTAGACCTTCAGTTACATAGCATTCAATATCCCCATGTAATGTCGATGGGGAGATAACATCGCTGCAGTGCATCACAATGCAGAACTTCAATGTCCCAACTCTCTAAGGGGGTGTTCCTAAATTGACTCCAATGTGTGAATGCTCCTCAGTGCATTCTGGGTCATTCATAAATTCATAGTGTTGACAGATTGTTTGTTCGAAATCCACTGGCTGAGGAGCGGGGTCGATCAGGACACTGGCTGAGGAGCGGGGTCGATCAGGACACACTGGCTGAGGAGCGGGGTCGATCAGGACACTGGCTGAGGAGCGGGGTCGATCAGGACACTGGCTGAGGAGCGGGGTCGATCAGGACACTGGCTGAGGAGCGGGGTCGATCAGGACACTGGCTGAGGAGCGGGGTCGATCAGGACACTGGCTGAGGAGCGGGGTCGATCAGGACACTGGCTGAGGAGCGGGGCCGATCAGGACACTGGCTGACGGACGCCGGCTGGCGAGGGTCACGGACACTGGCTGAGGAGCGGTCGATCAGGACACTGGCTGAGGAGCTGGTCGATCAGGACACTGGCTGAGGAGCCGGGTCGATCAGGACACTGGCGTGAGGAGCCGGGCTCGTCGATCAGGACACTGGCTGAGGAGCGGGGTCGATCAGGACACTGGCTGAGGAGCGGGTCGATCAGGACACTGGCTGAGGAGCCGGGGTCGATCAGGGACACTGGCTGAGGAGCGGGTCGATCAGGACACTGGCTGAGGAGCGGGGTCGATCAGGACACTGGCTGAGGAGCGGGTCTATCAGGGGACACTGGCTGAGGAGCGGGGTCGATCAGGGGACACTGGCTGAGGAGCGGGGTCGCATCATGGACACTGGCTGAGGAGCGGGGTCGATCAGGACACACTGGACTGAGAGGAGGCCGGGGTCGATCTGGACACTGGCTGAGGAGCGGGGTCGATCAGGGGACACTGGCTGAGGAGCGGGGTCGACCAGACACTGGCTGAGGAGCGGGGTCGATCAGGACACATGGCTGAGGAGCGGGGTCGATCAGGACACTGGCTGAGGAGCGGTCGATCGGACACTGGCTTAGGAGCGGCCCACGCCACTGGCTGAGGAGCGGGTCGATCAGGGACACTGGCTGAGGAGCGGGGTCGACTCAGGCGGCACACTGGCTGAGGAGCGGGGTCGATCAGGACACTGGCTGAGGAGCGGGCCGATCAGGACACACTGGCTGAGGAGCGGGGCCGATCAGGGCACACTGGCTGAGGAGCGGGGCTCAATCAGTGGACACTGGCTGAGGAGCTGGGTCGATCAGGACACACTGGCTGGGGAGCGGGGCCGATCTGGACACTGGCTGAGGAGCTGGCCGATCTGGACACTGGCTGAGGAGCTGGGTCGATCTGGGACACTGGCTGAGGAGCGGGCTCGACCAGTGACACTGGCTGGGGAGCGGGGTCGATCAGGACACTGGCTGAGGAGCGGGGTCGATCAGGACACTGGCTGAGGAGCGGAGGGTCGATCAGGACACTGGCTGGGGAGCGGGGTCGATCAGGACACTGGCTGAGGAGCGGGGTCGATCAGGACACTGGCTGAGGAGCGGGGTCGATCAGGGCACACTGGCTGAGGAGCGGGGTCGATCAGCACACACTGGCTGAGGAGCGGGGTCGATCAGGGGACACTGGCTGAGGAGCGAGGTCGATCAGGGGACACTGGCTGAGGAGCGGGGTCGATCAGGGGACACTGGCTGAGGAGCGGGGTCGATCAGGGCACACTGGCTGAGGAGCGGGGTCGATCAGGGCACACTGGCTGAGGAGCGGGGTCGATCAGGGCACACTGGCTGAGGAGCGGGGTCAATCAGGACACACTGGCTGAGGAGCGGGATCAATCAGGGGACACTGGCTGAGGAGCGGGATCGATCAGGGGACACTGGCTGAGGAGCGGGGTCGATCAGGACACTGGCTGGGGAGCGGGGTCGATCAGGACACACTGGCTGAGGAGCGGGGTCGATCAGGGCACACTGGCTGAGGAGCGGGGTCGATCAGGGGACACTGGCTGAGGAGCGGGGTCGATCAGGACACACTGGCTGAGGAGCGGGGTCGATCAGGACACTGGCTGAGGAGCGGGGTCGATCAGGGACACTGGCTGAGGAGCGGGGTCGATCAGGGCACACTGGCTGAGGAGCGGGTCGATCTGAGCACTGGCTGAGGAGCGGGCTCCATCAGGACACACTGGCTGAGGAGCGGGGTCGATCTGGGGACACTGGCTGAGGAGCGGGGTCGATCAGGGGACACTGGCTGAGGAGCGGGGTCGATCAGGCACACTGGCTGAGGAGCGGGGTCGATCAGGGCACACTGGCTGAGGAGCGGGGTCGATCAGGGACACTGGCTGAGGAGCGGGGTCGATCAGGGGACACTGGCTGAGGAGCGGGGTCGATCAGGGGACACTGGCTGAGGAGCGGGATCGATCAGGGGACACTGGCTGAGGAGCGGGGTCGATCAGGGGACACTGGCTGGGGAGCGGGGTCGATCATGACACTGGCTGAGGAGCGGGGTCGATCAGGGCACACTGGCTGAGGAGCGGGGTCGATCAGCACACACTGGCTGAGGAGCGGGGTCGATCAGGGGACACTGGCTGAGGAGCGGGGTCGATCAGGACACACTGGCTGAGGAGCGGGGTCGATCAGGGCACACTGGCTGAGGAGCGGGGTCGATCAGGACACACTGGCTGAGGAGCGGGGTCGATCAGGACACTGGCTGAGGAGCGGGGTCGATCAGGGGACACTGGCTGAGGAGCGGGGTCGATCAGGGGACACTGGCTGAGGAGCGGGGTCGATCAGGGGACACTGGCTGAGGAGCGGGGTCGATCAGGACACACTGGCTGAGGAGCGGGGTCGATCTGGACACTGGCTGAGGAGCGGGGTCAATCAGGGGACACTGGCTGAGGAGCGGGGTCGATCTGGACACTGGCTGAGGAGCGGGGTCGATCAGGGGACACTGGCTGAGGAGCGGGATCGATCAGGACACTGGCTGAGGAGCGGGGTCGATCAGGGGACACTGGCTGAGGAGCGGGGTCGATCAGGGGACACTGGCTGAGGAGCGGGATCGATCAGGGGACACTGGCTGAGGAGCGGGGTCGATCAGGACACTGGCTGGGGAGCGGGGTCGATCATGACACTGGCTGAGGAGCGGGGTCGATCAGGGCACACTGGCTGAGGAGCGGGGTCGATCAGCACACACTGGCTGAGGAGCGGGGTCGATCAGGGGACACTGGCTGAGGAGCGGGGTCGATCAGGACACACTGGCTGAGGAGCGGGGTCGATCAGGGCACACTGGCTGAGGAGCGGGGTCGATCAGGACACTGGCTGAGGAGCGGGGTCGATCAGGGGACACTGGCTGAGGAGCGGGGTCGATCAGGGGACACTGGCTGAGGCCAGGGTCGATCAGGGTTGCCTGGCTGAGGAGCGGGGTCGATCAGGGGACACCAGCTAGGGAGCGGGGTCGATCAGGCCTTGTAGCTGGAGCGGGGTCGGTCAGGACCTGGCTGGAGCAGGGTGATCAGACCACGGCTGAGGCCCAGGGTGCGATCAGGACTGCCTGGCTGAGGCAGAGGGTCGATCAGGGGACACTGGCTGAGGAGCGGGGTCGATCAGGACACTGGCTGAGGAGCGGGGTCGATCAGGACACACTGGCTGAGGAGCGGGGTCGATCAGGACACTGGCTGAGGAGCGGGGTCGATCAGGACACTGGCTGAGGAGCGGGGTCGATCAGGGCATCACTGGCTGAGGAGCGGGGTCGATCAGGGCATCACTGGCTGAGGAGCGGGGTCGATCAGGGCATCACTGGCTGAGGAGCGGGGTCGATCAGGACACAACATCAACAACAAACCAAACGGAATGGAAACATCAACAACAACAACATACCAAACGGAATGGAAACATCAACAACAACAACAACATACCAAACAGAATGGAAACATCAACAACAACAACAACATACCAAACGGAATGGAAACATCAACAACAACAACAACATACCAAACAGAATGGAAACATCAACAACAACAACAACATACCAAACAGAATGGAAACATCAACAACAACAACAACATACCAAACAGAATGGAAACATCAACAACAACAACAACAACAACATACCAAACAGAATGGAAACATCAACAACAACAACAACATACCAAACAGAATGGAAACATCAACAACAACAACATACCAAACAGAATGGAAACATCAACAACAATAACATACCAAACAGAATGGAAACAACAACAACATACCAAACGGAATGGAAACATCAACAACATACCAAACGGAATGGAAACATCAACAACATACCAAACAGAATGGAAACATCAACAAGAACAACAACAACATACCAAACAGAATGGAAACATCAACAACAACAACATACCAAACAGAATGGAAACAACAACAACAACAACAACAACAACATACCAAACAGAATGGAAACATCAACAACAACAACATACCAAACGGAATGGAAACATCAACAACAACATACCAAACAGAATGGAAACATCAACAACAACAACAACATACCAAACAGAATGGAAACATCAACAACAACAACATACCAAACAGAATGGAAACAACAACAACAACATACCAAACGGAATGGAAACATCAACAACATACCAAACGGAATGGAAACATCAACAACATACCAAACGGAATGGAAACATCAACAACATACCAAACGGAATGGAAACATCAACAACATACCAAACGGAATGGAAACATCAACAACATACCAAACGGAATGGAAACATCAACAACATACCAAACGGAATGGAAACATCAACAACAACAACAACATACCAAACAGAATGGAAACATCAACAACAACAACATACCAAACAGAATGGAAACAACAACAACACAACATACCCAAACAGAATGGAAACATCAACAACAACAACAACAACAACATACCAAACAGAATGGAAACATCAACAACAACAACATACCAAACAGAATGGAAACATCAACAACAACAACATACCAAACGGAATGGAAACATCAACAACATACCAAACGGAATGGAAACATCAACAACATACCAAACGGAATGGAAACATCAACAACATACCAAACGGAATGGAAACATCAACAACAACAACATACCAAACAGAATGGAAACATCAACAACAACAACATACCAAACAGAATGGAAACATCAACAACAACAACATACCAAACAGAATGGAAACATCAACAACAACAGCATACCAAACGGAATGGAAACATCAACAACATACCAAACGGAATGGAAACATCAACAACATACCAAACAGAATGGAAACATCAACAACATACCAAACAGAATGGAAACATCAACAACATACCAAACAGAATGGAAACATCAACAACAACAACATACCAAACAGAATGGAAACATCAACAACAACAACATACCAAACGGAATGGAAACATCAACAACATACCAAATGGAATGGAAACAACAACAACAACATACCAAACGGAATGGAAACAACAACAACAACATACCAAACAGAATGGAAACATCAACAACAACAACATACCAAACAGAATGGAAACATCAACAACATACCAAACAGAATGGAAACATCAACAACAACAACATACCAAACAGAATGGAAACATCAACAACATACCAAACAGAATGGAAACATCAACAACAACAACATACCAAACAGAATGGAAACATCAACAACATACCAAACAGAATGGAAACATCAACAACATACCAAACAGAATGGAAACATCAACAACAACAACATACCAAACGGAATGGAAACATCAACAACATACCAAATGGAATGGAAACATCAACAACATACCAAACAGAATGGAAACATCAACAACATACCAAACAGAATGGAAACATCAACAACAACAACATACCAAACAGAATGGAAACATCAACAACATACCAAACAGAATGGAAACATCAACAACAACAACATACCAAACAGAATGGAAACATCAACAACAACAGCATACCAAACAGAATGGAAACATCAACAACAACAACATACCAAACGGAATGGAAACATCAACAACATACCAAACGGAATGGAAACAACAACAACAACATACCAAACAGAATGGAAACATCAACAACAACAACATACCAAACAGAATGGAAACATCAACAACACGAGAAGTCAATGGTAGAGGAGAAAAAAATGAAAAAAGTGCAGCACAGCTCTGGATGTGTCCACAATAGTACCCTATTCCCTTTATAGTGCCCTGCTGTTGAACAAGGCACAAGGGGGAGGATGTGTCCACAATAGTACCCTATTCCCTCTGTAGTGCCCTACTGTTGACAAGGCACAAGGGGGAGGTTGTGTCCAGAATGACCCTATTCCCTTTATAGTGCTCTAGACAGGCTCTGGTCAAAAGGGACTAGGATGCCATGTTGGAGACGTCCTCTGCCCCGGAGTCGTCCTCTGCCCCGGAGTCGTCCTCTGCCCCCGGAGACGTCCTCTGCCCCCGGAGACGTCCTCTGGCCCCGGAGACGTCCTCTGGCCCCGGAGACGTCCTCTGGCCCCGGAGACGTCCTCTGGCCCCGGAGACGTCCTCTGGCCCCGGAGACGTCCTCTGGCCCCGGAGACGTCCTCTGGCTCCGGAGACGTCCTCTGGCTCCGGAGACGTCCTCTGGCTCCGGAGACGTCCTCTGGCCCCGGAGACGTCCTCTGGCCCCGGAGACGTCCTCTGGCCCCGGAGACGTCCTCTGGCTCCGGAGGCGTCCTCTGGCCCCGGAGACGTCCTCTGGCCCCGGAGACGTCCTCTGGCCCCGGAGACGTCCTCTGGCCCCGGAGAGTATTCTGAGATTCATAGTGTATTTGTACCTGTGTCATTGTAGTTACAGTATTACTACAGTATTAAAACTGTAAGTACAGTGCTGCGGTAGCTGGGATTGCATACTGCTGGAGTGAACCCTTTTTAACCCTTTCTGTATTGTTTTTCTTGGGTGCTTTGTGACCATGAAGCATTATCTATAGAATATTGCTTTCAACTCTGGTTCTGAAACTGTGTAGTTTATTATAAAGGTTGTCTGAAGAGGTTCTCTGTCTGCTCCACAGAACACTATGCTGTGAGTGAGCTGGTGAAAGCCTCCAAAGATGGACAGGATATAGACGGCGAAGTACTCACCTATCTGGAACTGGCTCAGGTTGGTTTACTAGAACAGGATATAGACAGAGAGGTACTCACCTGTCTGGAACTGGCTCAGGTTGGTTTACTAGAACAGGATATAGACAGAGAGGTACTCACCTGTCTGGAACTGACTCAGGTTGGTTTACTAGAACAGGATATAGACAGAGAGGTACTCACCTGTCTGGAACTGGCTCAGGTTGGTTACTAGAACAGGATATAGACAGGAGGTACTCACCTGTCTGGAATGACTCAGGTTGGTTTACTAGAACAGGATATAGACAGAGGGTACTCACCTGTCTGGAACTGGCTCAGGTTGGTTTACTAGAACAGGATATAGACAGAGGTACTCACCTGTCTGGAACTGGCTCAGGTTGGTTTACTAGAACAGGATATAGACAGAGGTACTCACCTGTCTGGAACTGACTCAGGTTGGTTTACTAGAACAGGATATAGACAGAGAGGTACTCACCTGTCTGGAACTGGCTCAGGTTGGTTTACTAGAACAGGATATAGACAGAGAGGTACTCACCTGTCTGGAACTGGCTCAGGTTGGTTTACTAGAACAGGATATAGACAGAGGTACTCACCTGTCTGGAACTGGCTCAGGTTGGTTTACTAGAACAGGATATAGACGGCGAAGTACTCACCTATCTGGAACTGGCTCAGGATGGTTTACTAGAACAGGATATAGACAGAGAGGTACTCACCTGTCTGGAACTGGCTCAGGTTGGTTTACTAGAACAGGATATAGACAGAGGTACTCACCTGTCTGGAACTGGCTCAGGTTGGTTTACTAGAACAGGATATAGACAGAGGTACTCACCTGTCTGGAACTGGCTCAGGTTGGTTTACTAGAACAGGATATAGACAGAGAGGTACTCACCTGTCTGGAACTGGCTCCAGGTTGGTTTTACTAGAACAGGATATTTAGAGAGGTACTCACCCGTCTGGAATGACTCAGGTTGGTTTACTAGAACAGGATATAGACAGAGAGGTACTCACCTATCTGGAACTGGCTCCAGGTTGGTTTACTAGAACAGGATATAGACAGAGAGGTACTCACCTGTCTGGAACTGGCCAGGTTGGTTTACTAGAACAGGATATAGACAGAGGTACTCACCTGTCTGGAACTGGCTCAGGTTGGAATTTTACTAGAACAGGATATAGACAGAGGGATATGCTCACCTGTCTGGAACTGGCTCAGGTTGGTTTACTAGAACAGGATATAGACAGAGGTACTCACCTGTCTGGAACTGGCTCAGGTTGGTTTTACTAGAACAGGATATAGACAGAGAGGTACTCCTGTCTGGAACTGGCTCAGGTTGGTTTACTAGAACAGGATATAGACAGAGTGTACTCACCTGTCTGGAACTGGGTCAGGATGGTTTACTAGAACAGGATATAGACAGAGGTACTCACCTGTCTGGAACTGGCTCAGGGGTTGGTTTACTAGAACAGGATATAGACAGAGCTACTCACCTGTCTGGAACTGGCTCAGGTTGGTTTACTAGAACAGGATATAGACAGAGAGGTACTCACCTGTCTGGAACTGGCTCAGGTTGGTTTTACTAGAACAGGATATAGACAGAGAGGGTACTCACCTGTCTGGAACTGGCTCAGGCTGGTTTACTAGAACAGGATATAGACAGAGGTACTCACCTGTCTGGAACTGGCTCAGGTTGGTTTACTAGAACAGGATATAGACAGAGAGGTACTCACCTGTCTGGAACTGGCTCAGTGCTGGTTTACTAGAACAGGATATAGACAGAGTGTACTCACCTGTCTGGAACTGGGTCAGGTTGGTTTACTAGAACAGGATATAGACAGAGGTACTCACCTGTCTGGAACTGGCTCAGGTTGGTTTACTAGAACAGGATATAGACAGAGAGGTACTCACCTGTCTGGAACTGGCTCAGGTTGGTTTACTAGAACAGGATATGACAGAGAGGTACTCACCTGTCTGGAACTGGCCAGGTTGGTTTACTAGAACAGGATATAGACAGAGAAGTACTCACCTGTCTGGAACTGGCTCAGGTTGGTTTACTAGAACAGGATATAGACAGAGAGGTACTCACCTATCTGGAAACTGGCTCAGGTTGGTTTACTAGAACAGGATATAGACAGAGAGGTACTCACCTGTCTGGAACTGGCTCAGGTTGGTTTACTAAGAACAGGATATAGACAGAGGTACTCACCTGTCTGGAACTGGCTCAGGCTGGTTTACTAGAACAGGATATATAGACAGAGGTACTCACCTGTCTGGAACTGGCTCAGGTTGGTTTACTAGAACAGGATATAGACAGAGGTACTCACCTGTCTGGAACTGGCTCAGGTTGGTTTACTAGAACAGGATATAGACAGAGAGGTACTCACCTGTCTGGAACTGACTCAGGTTGGTTTACTAGAACAGGATATAGACAGAGAGGTACTCACCTGTCTGGAACTGGCTCAGGATGGTTTACTAGAACAGGATATAGACAGAGGTACTCACCTGTCTGGAACTGGCTCAGGTTGGTTTACTAGAACAGGATATAGACACAGAGTGTACTCACCTGTCTGGAACTGGCTCAGGTTGGTTTTGGCACTAGAACAGGATATAGACAGAGAGATACTCACCTATCTGGAACTGGCTCAGGTTGGTTTACTAGAACAGGATATAGACAGAGAGGTACTCACCTGTCTGGAACTGGCTCAGGTTGGTTCTGAACCAGGATATAGACAGAGGTACTCACTGTCTGGAACTTCCAAGCTCAGGTTGGTTACTAGAACAGGATATAGACAGAGAGGTACTCACCTATACAGAACCCAAATCAGGTGGTTTACTAGAACAGGATATAGACAGAGAGGTACTCACCTGTCTGGAACTGGCTCAGGTTGGTTTACTAGAACAGGATATAGACAGAGGTACTCACCTGTCTGGAACTGGCTCAGTTGGTTTACTAGAACAGGATATAGACAGAGAGGTGCTCACCTGTCTGGAACTGGCCTCAGGTTGGTTTACTAGAACAGGATATAGACAGAGGTACTCACCTGTCTGGAACTGGAGTCAGGATGGTTTTACTAGAACAGGATATGAACAGAGGTACTCACCTGTCTGGAACTGGCTCAGGTTGGTTTACTAGAACAGGATATAGACAGAGAGGTACTCACCTGTCTGGAACTGGCTCAGGTTGGTTTACTAGAACAGGATATAGACAGAGGTACTCACCTGTCTGGAACTGGCTCAGGTTGGTTTACTAGAACAGGATATAGACAGAGAGGTACTCACCTGTCTGGAACTGGCTCAGGTTGGTTTACTAGAACAGGATATAGACAGAGAGGTACTTACCTGTCTGGAACTGGCTCAGGTTGGTTTACTAGAACAGGATATAGACAGAGAGGTACTCACCTGTCTGGAACTGGCTCAGGTTGGTTTACTAGAACAGGATATAGACAGAGGTACTCACCTGTCTGGAACTGGCTCAGGTTGGTTTACTAGAACAGGATATAGACAGAGGTACTCACCTGTCTGGAACTGGCTCAGGTTGGTTTACTAGAACAGGATATAGACAGAGAGGTACTCACCTGTCTGGAACTGGCTCAGGTTGGTTTACTAGAACAGGATATAGACAGAGAGGTACTCACCTGTCTGGAACTGACTCAGGTTGGTTTACTAGAACAGGATATAGACAGAGAGGTACTCACCTATCTGGAACTGGCTCAGGTTGGTTTACTAGAACAGGATATAGACAGAGAGGTACTCACCTGTCTGGAACTGGCTCAGGTTGGTTTACTAGAACAGGATATAGACAGAGGTACTCACCTGTCTGGAACTGGCTCAGGTTGGTTTACTAGAACAGGATATAGACAGAGAGATACTCACCTATCTGGAACTGGCTCAAGTTGGTTTACTAGAACAGGATATAGACAGAGAGGTACTCACCTGTCTGGAACTGGCTCAGGTTGGTTTACTAGAACAGGATATAGACAGAGGTACTCACCTGTCTGGAACTGGCTCAGGTTGGTTTACTAGAACAGGATATAGACAGAGAGGTACTCACCTGTCTGGAACTGGCTCAGGTTGGTTTACTAGAACAGGATATAGACAGAGGTACTCACCTGTCTGGAACTGGGTCAGGATGGTTTACTAGAACAGGATATAGACAGAGGTACTCACCTGTCTGGAACTGGCTCAGGTTGGTTTACTAGAACAGGATATAGACTGAGAGGTACTCACCTGTCTGGAACTGGCTCAGGTTGGTTTACTAGAACAGGATATAGACAGAGGTACTCACCTGTCTGGAACTGGCTCAGGTTGGTTTACTAGAACAGGATATAGACAGAGAGGTACTCACCTGTCTGGAACTGGCTCAGGTTGGTTTACTAGAACAGGATATAGACAGAGGTACTCACCTGTCTGGAACTGGCTCAGGTTGGTTTACTAGAACAGGATATAGACAGAGAGGTACTCACCTATCTGGAACTGGCTCAGGTTGGTTTACTAGAACAGGATATAGACAGAGAGGTACTCACCTGTCTGGAACTGGCTCAGGTTGGTTTACTAGAACAGGATATAGACAGAGGTACTCACCTGTCTGGAACTGGCTCAGGTTGGTTTACTAGAACAGGATATAGACAGAGAGGTACTCACCTGTCTGGAACTGAAGAAGAAGCTCAGGTTGGTTTACTAGAACAGGATATAGACAGAGGGTACTCACCTGTCTGGAACTGGGTCAGGATGGTTTACTAGAACAGGATATATAGACAGAGGTACTCACCTGTCTGGAACTGGCTCAGGTTGGTTTACTAGAACAGGATATAGACAGAGAGGTACTCACCTGTCTGGAACTGGCTCCAGTTGGTTTACTAGAACAGGATATAGACAGAGGTACTCACCTGTCTGGAACAGCTCAGGTTGGTTTACTAGAACAGGATATGAACTTCAGAGGTACTCACCTGTCTGGAACTAGCTTCAAGGTTGGTTTTACTAGAACAGGATATAGACAGAGGTACTTACCTGTCTGGAACTGGCTCAGGTTGGTTTACTAGAACAGGATATAGACAGAGAGGTACTCACCTGTCTGGAACTGGCTCCAGGTTGGTTTACTAGGAACAAGGATATAGACAGAGGTACTCACCT
>NW_025751227.1:0-16024 GCF_021184085.1 Oncorhynchus gorbuscha
GAGGGACAGAGACTAGCTTCAGAGAGAGAGAGGGACAGAGACTAGCTTCAGAGAGAGAGAGGGACAGAGACTAGCTTCAGAGAGAGAGAGGGACAGACTGTAGCTTCAGAGAGCGAGAGAGGGACAGAGACTAGCTTCAGAGAGAGAGAGAGGGACAGAGACTAGCTTCAGAGAGGGAGAGGGACAGAGACTAGCTTCAGAGAGGGAGAGGGACAGAGACTGTAGCTTCAGAGAGAGGGACAGAGACTGTAGCTTCAGAGAGAGGGACAGAGAATGTAGCTTCAGAGAGAGAGAGAGGGACAGAGACTGTAGCTTCAGAGAGAGGGACAGAGACTAGCTTCAGGGAGAGGGACAGAGACTAGCTTCAGAGAGAGAGAGGGACAGAGACTGTAGCTTCAGAGAGAGAGAGAGGGACAGAGACTGTAGCTTCAGAGAGAGAGAGGGACAGAGACTGTAGCTTCAGAGAGAGAGAGAGGGACAGAGACTAGCTTCAGAGAGAGAGAGGGACAGAGACTAGCTTCAGAGAGAGAGAGAGAGGGACAGAGACTGTAGCTTCAGAGAGAGAGAGAGAGGGACAGAGACTGTAGCTTCAGAGAGAGAGAGGGACAGAGACTGTAGCTTCAGAGAGAGAGAGGGACAGAGACTGTAGCTTCAGAGAGAGAGAGGGACAGAGACTGTAGCTTCAGAGAGAGGGACAGAGAATGTAGCTTCAGAGAGAGAGAGAGAGAGGGACAGAGACTAGCTTCAGAGAGAGGGACAGAGACTGTAGCTTCAGGGAGAGGGACAGAGACTAGCTTCAGAGAGAGAGAGGGACAGAGACTGTAGCTTCAGAGAGAGAGAGGGACAGAGACTAGCTTCAGAGAGAGAGAGGGACAGAGACTAGCTTCAGAGAGAGAGAGGGACAGAGACTGTAGCTTCAGAGAGAGAGAGAGGGACAGAGACTAGATTCAGAGAGAGAGCGAGGGACAGAGACTGTAGCTTTAGAGAGGGAGAGGGACAGAGAGAGGGACAGAGACTGTAGCTTCAGAGAGAGGGACAGAGACTGTAGCTTCAGAGAGAGGGACAGAGAATGTAGCTTCAGAGAGAGAGAGAGGGACAGAGACTGTAGCTTCAGAGAGAGGGACAGAGACTAGCTTCAGGGAGAGGGACAGAGACTAGCTTCAGAGAGAGAGAGGGACAGAGACTGTAGCTTCAGAGAGAGAGAGGGACAGAGACTAGCTTCAGAGAGAGAGAGGGACAGAGACTGTAGCTTCAGAGAGAGAGAGAGGGACAGAGACTGTAGCTTCAGAGAGAGAGAGGGACAGAGACTGTAGCTTCAGAGAGAGAGAGGGACAGAGACTAGCTTCAGAGAGAGAGAGGGACAGAGACTAGCTTCAGAGAGAGAGAGGGACAGAGACTGTAGCTTCAGAGAGAGAGAGAGGGACAGAGACTGTAGCTTCAGAGAGCGAGAGAGGGACAGAGACTAGCTTCAGAGAGCGAGAGAGGGACAGACACTAGCTTCAGAGAGCGAGAGAGGGACAGACTGTAGCTTCAGAGAGAGAGAGGGACAGAGACTAGCTTCAGAGAGAGAGGGACAGAGACTGTAGCTTCAGAGAGAGAGAGAGGGACAGAGACTGTAGCTTCAGAGAGAGAGAGGGACAGAGACTGTAGCTTCAGAGAGAGAGAGGGACAGAGACTGTAGCTTCAGAGAGAGAGAGGGACAGAGACTGTAGCTTCAGAGAGAGAGAGGGACAGAGACTGTAGCTTCAGAGAGAGAGAGGGACAGAGAATGTAGCTTCAGAGAGAGAGAGAGGGACAGAGAATGTAGCTTCAGAGAGAGAGAGAGGGACAGAGACTGTAGCTTCAGAGAGAGAGAGGGACAGAGACTGTAGCTTCAGAGAGAGAGAGGGACAGAGACTGTAGCTTCAGAGAGAGAGAGAGACAGAGACTGTAGCTTCAGAGAGAGAGAGAGGGACAGAGACTGTAGCTTCAGAGAGAGAGAGAGGGACAGAGACTGTAGCTTCAGAGAGAGAGAGGGACAGAGACTGTAGCTTCAGGGAGAGGGACAGAGACTAGCTTCAGAGAGAGAGAGGGACAGACTGTAGCTTCAGAGAGGGAGAGAGGGACAGAGACTGTAGCTTCAGAGAGAGAGAGGGACAGAGACTGTAGCTTCAGAGAGAGAGAGGGACAGAGACTGTAGCTTCAGAGAGAGAGAGAGACAGAGACTGTAGCTTCAGAGAGAGAGAGAGAGGGACAGACTGTAGCTTCAGAGAGAGAGAGAGGGACAGAGACTGTAGCTTCAGAGAGAGAGAGGGACAGAGACTGTAGCTTCAGGGAGAGGGACAGAGACTGTAGCTTCAGAGAGAGATAAAGAGAAAGATGAACAGATGAATTGGAAAGGTAGGCATAGAGACAGAACAGAGTGATACAATCAGAGGGAAAAGATGAAAACAAGCTTTGAAGTGTAGCAGGTGAACATGTCGCCTCTGGTTTGATTGTGTGCGTGTGCGTGTAGGGGGCTATAAACAAGATTTATGTGGGCAGGCTGTGTGCTTTTGAAGAGAGAGCTGGTAGCGTGGGGTTCCCTATATTTGTGTGTGTGTGTGTGTGTGTGTGTGTGTGTGTGTGTGTGTGTGTGTGTGTGTGTGTGTGTGTGTGTGTGTGTGTGTGTGTGTGTGTGTGTGTGTGTGTGTGTGTGTATAGAGGAGCTGGCTGGTTACAAGAAAGAGACGTCGATTTTGGGCGTTTGAAAAGGTTCTGAGGACGTCGATATACTGTATATGCTTTCCTCAGTGCTGACCAAGAAAACAACACCGCAGCACTGGGCCTGACCTCACGAGGCTCAGAGTCAGAGAACACTACTGATACCACTGTACCACAGCACTGGGCCTGACCTCACGAGGCTCAGAGAACACTACTGATACCACTGTACCACAGCACTGGGCCTGACCTCACGAGGCTCAGAGAACAATACTGATACCACTGTACCACAGCACTGGGCCTGACCTCACGAGGCTCAGAGAACACTACAGATACCACTGTACCACAGCACTGGGCCTGACCTCACGAGGCTCAGAGAACACTACTGATACCACTGTAACACAGCACTGGGCCTGACCTCACGAGGCTCAGAGAACACTACTGATACCACTGTACCACAGCACTGGGCCTGGCCTCACGAGGCTCAGAGAACACTACTGATACCACTGTACCATGCAGAATGAACCCTGTAATCACGCAGAATGAACCCTGTAATCACGCAGAATGAACCCTGTAACCACGCAGAATTAACCCTGTAACAACACGGAATTAACCCTGTAACAACACAGAATTAACCCTGTAACCACGCAGAATTAACCCTGTAACAACACGGAATTAACCCTGTAACAACACAGAATGAACCCTGTAATCACGCAGAATGAACCCTGTAATCACGCAGAATGAACCCTGTAACCACGCAGAATTAACCCTGTAACAACACGGAATTAACCCTGTAACAACACAGAATTAACCCTGTAACCACGCAGAATTAACCCTGTAACCACGCAGAATTAACCCTGTAACCACACATAATTAACACCTGTAACCACACAGAATTAACCCTGTAACCACGAAGAATTAACCCTGTAACAACACGGAATTAACCCTGTAACCACACAGAATTAACCCTGTAACAACACAGAATTAACCCTGTAACCATGCAGAATTAACCCTGTAACCACGTAGAATTAACCCTGTAACCACGCAGAATTAACCCTGTAACCACACAGAATTAACCCTGTAACAACACAGAATTAACCCTGTAACCACACAGAATTAACCCTGTAACAACACAGAATTAACCCTGTAACCATGCAGAATTAACCCTGTAACCACACAGAATTAACCCTGTAACAACACAGAATTAACCCTGTAACCATGCAGAATTAACCCTGTAACCATGCAGAATTAACCCTGTAACCACACAGAATTAACCCTGTAACAACACAGAATTAACCCTGTAACCACACAGAATTAACCCTGTAACAACACAGAATTAACCCTGTAACCATGCAGAATTAACCCTGTAACCACACAGAATTAACCCTGTAACCATGCAGAATTAACCCTGTAACCATGCAGAATTAACCCTGTAACCACGTAGAATTAACCCTGTAACCACGCAGAATTAACCCTGTAACCACACAGAATTAACCCTGTAACAACACAGAATTAACCCTGTAACAACACAGAATTAACCCTGTAACAACACAGAATTAACCCTGTAACCATGCAGAATTAACCCTGTAACCACACAGAATTAACCCTGTAACAACACAGAATTAACCCTGTAACCATGCAGAATTAACCCTGTAACCACACAGAATTAACCCTGTAACAACACAGAATTAACCCTGTAACCACACAGAATTAACCCTGTAACAACACAGAATTAACCCTGTAACCATGCAGAATTAACCCTGTAACCACACAGAATTAACCCTGTAACCACGCAGAATTAATGAAAACAACAAACGAAACGTGAAACCTATTACAGCCTATCTGGTGAAAACTACACAACGACAGGAACAAACACCCACGAAATACAAAGCGAAAGTCAGGCTGCCTAAATACGGTTCCCAATCACAGACAACGATAAGCACCTGACTCCAATTGAGAATCGCCTCAGGCAGCCAAACCTATACCACACCCCTAATCAGCCGCAATCCCAAATAATACAAACCCCAATACGAATACAACATATAAACCCATGTCACACCCTGGCCTACCCAAACATATAACAAAAACACAAAATACAATGACCAAGGCGTGACAATTAACCCTGTCACAGATCATTCAGTATGACTATAGAGGTCTACTGTACTACCCTGTCACAGATCATTCAGTATGACTATAGAGGTCTACTGTACTACCCTGTCACAGATCATTCAGTATGACTATAGAGGTCTACTGTACTACCCTGTCTCAGATCATTCAGTATGACTATAGAGGTCTACTGTACTACCCTGTCACAGATCATTCAGTATGACTATAGAGGTCTACTGTACTACCCTGTCACAGATCATTCAGTATGACTATAGAGGTCTACTGTACTACCCTGTCACAGATCATTCAGTATGACTATAGAGGTCTACTGTACTACCCTGTCACAGATCATTCAGTATGACTATAGAGGTCTACTGTACTACCCTGTCACAGATCATTCAGTATGACTATAGAGGTCTACTGTACTACCCTGTCACAGATCATTCAGTATGACTATAGAGGTCTACTGTACTACCCTGTCACAGATCATTCAGTATGACTATAGAGGTCTACTGTACTACCCTGTCACAGATCATTCAGTATGACTATAGAGGTCTACTGTACTACCCTGTCACAGATCATTCAGTATGACTATAGAGGTCTACTGTACTACCCTGTCACAGATCATTCAGTATGACTATAGAGGTCTACTGTACTACCCTGTCACAGATCATTCAGTATGACTATAGAGGTACTGTACTACCCTGTCACAGATCATTCAGTATGACTATAGAGGTCTACTGTACTACCCTGTCACAGATCATTCAGTATGACTATAGAGGTCTACTGTACTACCCTGTCACAGATCATTCAGTATGACTATAGAGGTCTACTGTACTACCCTGTCACAGATCATTCAGTATGACTATAGAGGTCTACTGTACTACCCTGTCACAGATCATTCAGTATGACTATAGAGGTCTACTGTACTACCCTGTCACAGATCATTCAGTATGACTATAGAGGTCTACTGTACTACCCTATAGTAGAGAGGGCACCTTGTCGGTCAAACTTGTATTTGTGGCTCACTTGAAATGAAACATGTTTGCTGTCCTTGCACCTTGTTTGTTTGTGTGTGTGGAGAGAATGTGATTGGTTTTCTCACAATAGATTTTGGTCACACTGACTGACTGACTGAACTCTTTACTGAATAGGCTGTGTTCCAAATGGCACCCTATTCCTTTAACCCCATAGGGCTCTGGTCAACAGTACTGCATTCATTCAGGGTGCCATTTGGGAGCACACTTAGACATAACCATAGACTAACTGACAAACTGACACTCTAGACTTCCAGTCAGAGATGTAGACTAACTGACACTAGACTGCCAGTCAGAGATGTAGCCTAACTGACACTAGACTGCCAGTCAAAGATGTAGACTAACTGACACTAGACTGCCAGTCAGAGATGTAGACTAACTAACACTAGACTGCCAGTCAGAGATGTAGACTAACTAACACTAGACTGCCAGTCAGAGATGTAGACTAACTAACACTAGACTGCCAGTCAGAGATGTAGCCTAACTGACACTAGACTGCCAGTCAGAGATGTAGACTAACTGACACTAGACTGCCAGTCAGAGATGTAGACTAACTGACACTAGACTGCCAGTCAGAGATGTAGACTAACTAACACTAGACTGCCAGTCAGAGATGTAGACTAACTAACACTAGACTGCCAGTCAGAGATGTAGACTAACTAACACTAGACTGCCAGTCAGAGATGTAGACTAACTGACACTAGACTGCCAGTCAGAGATGTAGACTAACTAACACTAGACTGCCAGTCAGAGATGTAGCCTAACTGACACTAGTCAGTCAGAGATGTAGCCTAACTGACACTAGACTGCCAGTCAGAGATGTAGACTAACTGATCACTAGACTGCCAGTCAGAGATGTAGACTAACTAACACTAGACTGCCAGTCAGAGATGTAGCCTAACTGACACTAGACTGCCAGTCAGAGATGTAGACTAACTGACACTAGACTGCCAGTCAGAGATGTAGACTAACTGACAGAGAATAATAACTAACAACAATGACAGAGGGAAGTTATTTTGCTGTCTGTCACAACGTCTTTCTCTCTTATCTCTGTCCCTTCTGATACATCTCCCTCTCTCTCCCCTCTCTCTCTCCCCTCTCGCCCTCCCTCTCCCTCTCTCTCTCTCTCTCTCTCTCTCTCTCTCTCTCTCTCTCTCTCTCTCTCTCTCTCTCTCTCTCTCTCTCTCTCTCTCTCTCTCTCTCTCTCTCTCTCTCTCTCTCTCTCTCTCTCTCTCACCCTCTCTCTCTCTCTCTCTCTCTCTCTCTCTCTCTCTCTCTCTCTCTCTCTCTCTCCTCTCTCTCTCTCTCTCTCTCTCTCTCTCTCTCTCTCTCTCTCTCTCTCTCTCTCTCTCTCTCTCTCTCTCTCTCTCTCTCTCTCTCTCTCTCTCTCTCTCTCTCTCTCTCTCTCTCTCTCTCTCTCTCTCTCTCTCTCTCTCTCTCTTTCAATTCAATGGCTTTATTGGCATGGGAAACGTGTTAACATTGCCAAAGCAAGTGAGGTAGACAACATACAAAGTGAATATATAAGGTGAAAAACAACAAAAATGAACAGTAAACATTACACATACAGAAGTTTCAAAACAGTAAAGACATTACAAATGTCATATTATATATATATATATATATACAATGTACAAATAGTTAAAGGACACAAGATAAAATAAATAAGCATAAATATGGGTTGTATTTACAATGGTGTTTGTTCTTCACTGGTTGCCCTTTTCTCGTGGCAACAGGTCACAAATCTTGCTGCTGTGATGGCACACTGTGGAATTTCACCCAGTAGATATGGGAGTTTTTCAAAATTGGGTTTGTTTTCGAATTCTTTGTGGATCTGTGTATTCTGAGGGAAATATGTCTCTCTAATATGGTCATACATTGGGCAGGAGGTTAGGAAGTGCAGCTCAGTTTCCACCTCATTTTGTGGGCAGTGAGCACATAGCCTGTCTTCTCTTGAGAGCCATGTCTGCCTACGTCGGCCTTTCTCAATAGCAAGGCTATGCTCACTGAGTCTGTACATAGTCAAAGCTTTCCTTAATTTTGGGTCAGTCACAGTGGTCAGGTATTCTGCCGCTGTGTACTCTCTGTGTCTCTCTCTCCCTCTCTCTCTCCGTCTGTCTCTCTCTCCGTCTGTCTCCCGCTCTCTCTCCGTCTCTCTCTCCCCCTCTCCCTCTCTCTCTCTCCCTCTCTCTCTCTACCTCTCTCTCTCCCCCCTCCCTCTCTCTCTCTCTCTCTCTCTCTCTCTCTCTCTCTCTCTCTCTCTCTCTCTCTCTCTCTCTCTCTCTCTCTCTCTCTCTCTCTCTCTCTCTCTCTCTCTCTCTCTCTCATCAGTCTCTCTCTCATCTGTCTGTCTCTATTTCTCTCCTCTACAACCTGTCAGCTCCCAGAGAGTGGGTGTGACACACTTACATAAAACTCTGTTACGTAACGTAAACCGTGTGTTTCTCTATAGATGACTGCTGCCTATAAGTGGGTGGCAGGGGGTGAAAGTCTTGACTCAAATAGCAATCTGACATAATCTTGAAAGTCTTGACTAATATAGCAATCTGACACCAAAGACTAGAACTGATTTTATTTTGAGCCAGTACTGTGTGTCCATCTTCTTTTCTTCACAGGACCTCTAACCATCTTATATTGATGTGTGTGTTCACGCTCTGCTCGTGCGTGTGTGTACCCGTGTCTGTTACTGTGTGTATGTTATTGTGTGTGTGTTTGTGCGCAGACCCGTATCCGTCTGCGGTCTGTGTGAAGTCTGCTCCTCAAATCAAACAGTGGAGAGCCTTCTGCTAGTGAGCTGCTCTACTGACGAACAGCCTTTTACTGTGGGACTGTTTCTATGTGGGCGACAGCCAGCATTCACTGAAGGACTATGCTTTATCTTGTTAAGATGCTATAAGGACAACTTCAGTCTACAGAGATTTAGGCCCTGTTCCAATTCTTTAAATATGCATCCATCCATCCTTCCTTCCTCCCTCCTTTATTTTCTTTCTTTCTTTCTTTCTTTCTTTCTTTCTTTCTTTCTTTCTTTCTTTCTTTCTTTCTTTCTTTCTTTCTTTCTTTCTTTCTTTCTTTCTTTCTTTCTTTCTTTCTTTCTTTCTTTCTTGAATTCTTTCTTGAATTCTTTCTTGAATTCTAAAGGATGATATAGGGACAACTACAGATTGACCTTTGGGGCCCTTTTCCAACACTTAAAATGCATCCTTCCATACTATCTTCTTCCTTCAACACAGTTGGAGATGTAGGAAGCTATACTACCTCGTTAGGGACCTACAACACTTTCAAATTCCCATTGGTCTTTAAGGAAAAGGACATGTGTCAGGATCCTATCATTAGCTATCAGCTACACTAGCTGTTCTATCAGTAGCATCTAACTATCAGCTACGCTAGCTAATATATCAGTAGCATCTAGCTATCAGCTACACTAGATAATATATCAGTAGCATCTAGCTATCAGCTACACTAGCTAATATATCAGTAGCATCTCTATCAGTAGCATCTAGCTATCAGCTACACTAGCTAATCTATCAGTAGCATCTATATATCAGCTACACTAGCTAATATATCAGTAGCTTCTAGCTATCAGCTACACTAGCTAATATATCAGTAGCATCTAGCTATCAGCCACACTAGCTAATATATCAGTAGCATCTAGCTATCAGCTACACTAGCTAATCTATCAGTAGCATCTAGCTATCAGCTACCCTAGCTAATCTATCAGTAGCATTCAGCAGCCAATGTAGTATTGGTCACCGTGATGCAATAAGCATTCCTTCCCTATAGCCTAGGGTTAAAGACCCTTCATCCTCCTTTAGCGGGCCGTTTAAACATCAAGTTGATTTTCTCTGGGGGGCGTGATCGATTTAATAGCTGTGTGTGATGGCGTGTGTGTGATGGGTTTAATGGCAGGGCATTGCTGTGAACCAATGTAGAGGTTGTGGGAACATCACCTATGACTACATCACATGATGCTAGCATTTTATACTCTACACTACTACCCTCTCTCTCTCTCTCTCTCTCCTTTTATCTCTCTCTCTCCTTTTATCTCTCTCTCTCTCTCTCCTTTCATCTCTCTTTCTCTCCTTGTATCTCTCTCCTTTTATCTCTCGCTCTCTCTCCTTTTATCTCTCTCCTTGTATCTCTCTCCTTTTATCTCTCTCTCTCTCTCCTTTTATCTCTCTCTCTCTCTCCTTTTATCTCTCTCCTTGTATCTCTCTCCTTTTATCTCTCTATCTCTCTCCTTTTATCTCTCTCCTTTTATCTCTCTATCTTTCTTTCCCCCTCCTGAAATCACTCTCTCACTCTCTCTCTATCTCTCTCTCTCCCACTCTTTTCTTTTCCTCTCTCTATAATAATCCCTCCCTTGACTGTTTTAATCTATTTCCTCGTTATTTCTGTTTATTTTACCCCCTCTGTCTCCCTCTGCTCTCCGTCTCTCTCTCCGTCTCTCTCTCCCTCTCTCTCTCCGTCTCTCTGTCTCTCTCTCCCTCTCTCTCTCCGTCTGTCTCCCTCTCTCTCTCCGTCTCTCTCTCTCCCTCTCACTCTCCGTCTGTCTCCCTCTCTCTCTCTGTCTCTCTCTCTCTCCCTCTCCGTCTCTCTCTCCCTCTGCTCTCCGTCTCTCTCCCTCTGCTATCTATCTCTCTCCCTCTGCTCTCTGTCTCTCTCTCCGTCTCTCTCTCCCTCTGCTCTCCGTCTCCCTCTCTCCGTCTCTCTCTCCCCATCTCTCCGTCTCTGTCTCTCTCTCCGTCTGTCTCCCTCTCTCTCACCGTCTCTCTTTCTCTCTCTCTCTCCGTCTCTCTCCATCTCTCTCTCCGTCTCCCTCTCTCCGTCTCTCTCTCCCTCTCTCTCTCCATCTCTCTCTCCGTCTCTCTCTCCCTCTGCTCTCCGTCTCTCTCCGTCTCCCTCTCTCCCGTCTCTCTTTCCCTTTCTCTCTCCGTCTCTCTCTCCCTCTCTCTCCGTCTCTCTCTGTTTGTCTCTCCCTCTGCTCTCCGTCTCCCTCTCTCCCTCTGCTCTCCGTCTCTCTCTCCCTTTGCTCTCCGTCTCTCTCTCCCTATGCTCTCCGTCTCTCTCTCCCTCTGCTCTCTGTCTCTCTCTCCCTCTGCTCTCCGTCTCCCTCTCTCCGTTTCTCTCCCTCTCTCTCTCCGTCTCTCTGTCTCTCTCTCCCTCTCTCTCTCCGTCTGTCTCCCTCTCTCTCTAAGTCTCTCTCTCTCTCTCTCTCTCTCCGTCTGTCTCCCTCTCTCTCCGTCTCTCTCTCTCCCTCTCTCTCTCCGTCTCTCTCTCCCTCTGCTCTCCGTCTCTCTCCCTCTGCTCTCTGTCTCTCTCTCTCCGTCTCTCTCTCCCCCTCTCTCCGTCTCTGTCTCTCTCTCCGTCTGTCTCCCTCTGCTCTCCGTCTCTCTTTCTCTCTCTCTCTCCGTCTCTCTCTCCGTCTCCCTCTCTCCGTCTCTCTCTCCCTCTCTCTCTCCATCTCTCTCTCCCTCTGCTCTCCTTCTCTCTCCGTCTCCCTCTCTCCCGTCTCTCTCTCCCTCTCTCTCTCCGTCTCTCTCTCCCTCTCTCTCTCCGTCTCTCTCTGTCTGTCTCTCCCTCTGCTCTCCGTCTCCCTCTCTCCCTCTGCTCTCCGTCTCTCTCTCCCTCTGCTCTCCGTCTCTCTCTCCCTATGCTCTCCGTCTCTCTCTCCCTCTGCTCTCCGTCTCTCTCTCCCTCTGCTCTCCGTCTCCCTCTCTCCGTCTCTCTCCCTCTCTCTCTCCGTCTCTCTGTCTCTCTCTCCCTCTCTCTCTCCGTCTGTCTCCCTCTCTCTCTCCGTCTGTATCCCTCTCTCTCTCCGTCTCTCTCTCTCCCTCTCTCTCTCCGTCTCTCTCTCCCTCTGCTCTCCATCTCTCTCCCTCTGCTCTCTGTCTCTCTCTCTCCGTCTCTCTCTCCCCCTCTCTCCGTCTCTGTCTCTCTCTCCGTCTGTCTCCCTCTCTCTCTCCGTCTCTCTCTCCATCTCTCTCTCCGTCTCTCTCTCCCTCTGCTCTCCGTCTCTCTCCGTCTCCCTCTCTCCCGTCTCTCTCTCCCTCTCTCTCTCCATCTCTCTCTCCGTCTCTCTCTCCCTCTGCTCTCCGTCTCTCTCCGTCTCCCTCTCTCCCGTCTCTCTCTCCCTCTCTCTCTCCGTCTCTCTCTCCCTCTCTCTCTCAGTCTCTCTCTGTCTGTCTCTCCCTCTGCTCTCCGTCTCCCTCTCTCCCTCTCTCTCTCCATCTCTCTCTCCCTCTCTCTCTCCGTCTCTCTCTCCCTCTGCTCTCCGTCTCCCTCTCTCCCTCTGCTCTCCGTCTCCCTCTCTCCGTCTATCGCTCTGATGAGGCACATATGCATGCAAACACACTGCCCCTGCAGGCAGTTACTATAGTACTTACTATAGAATTCTGTGGTACACTGTAGTATTCTGTGGAATACTATACTACTGTACAGACTGTTGTATCCCTCGATCAGTTGTGGTACTTATATATAATGTTGTAGTATACTATAGTAAATTCTACAGTATTATCCACAACAAAACACTGTAGTAAATACTGCATTAATGTCCGCAAAAACACAACATTTTTTAAAACTATAGCAAAAACTGCAGTATTTAATTTACATATACCCTGACCATTCCAAATCAAATCAAATCCAATTTTATTTGTCACATACACATGGTTAGCAGATGTTAATGCGAGCGTAGTGAAATGCTTGTGCTTCTAGTTCCGACAATGCAGTAATAACCAACAAGTAATCTAGCTAACAATTCCAAAACTACTACCTTATAGACACAAGTGTAAGGGGATAAAGAATATGTACATAACGATATATGAATGAGTGATGGTACAGAGCGGCATAGGCAAGATACAGTAGATGGTATTGAGTACAGTATATACATATGAGATGAGTATGTAAACAAAGTGGCATAGTTAAAGTGGCTAGTGATACATGTATTACATAAAGATGCAGTAGATGATATGGAGTACAGTATATACGTATATATATCAGATGAATAATGTAGGGTATGTAAACATTATATTAGGTAGCATTGTTTAAAGTGGGTAGTGATATATTTTAAATAATTTCCCATCAATTCCCATTATTAAAGTGGCTGGAGTTGAGTCAGTGTGTTGGCAGCAGCCACTCAATGTTAGTGGTGGCTGTTTAACAGTCTGATGGCCTTGAGATAGAAGCTGTTTTTCAGTCTCTCGGTCCCAGCTTTGATGCACCTGTACTGACCTCGCCTTCTGGATGATAGCGGGGTGAACAGGCAGTGGCTCGGGTGGTTGTTGTCCTTGATGATCTTTATGGCCTTCCTGTGACATCGGGTGGTGTAGGTGTCCTGCAGGGCAGGTAGTTTGCCCCCGGTGATGCGTTGTGCAGACCTCACTACCCTCTGGAGAGCCTTACGGTTGTGGGCGGAGCAGTTGCCGTACCAGGCGGTGATACAGCCCGACAGGATGCTCTCGATTGTGTATCTGTAGAAGTTTGTGAGTGCTTGTGGTGACAAGCCAAATTTCTTCAGCCTCCTGAGGTTGAATAGGCGCTGCTGCGCCTTCTTCACGACGCTGTCAGTGTGAGTGGACCAATTCAGTTTGTCTGTGATGTGTATGCCGAGGAATTTAAAACTTACTACCCTCTCCACTACTGTTCCATCGATGTGGATAGGGTGGTGTTCCCTCTGCTGTTTCCCGAAGTCCACAATCATCTCCTTAGTTTTGTTGACGTTGAGTGTCGGGTTATTTTCCTGACACCACACTCCGAGGGCCCTCACCTCCTCCCTGTAGGCCGTCTCGTCTTGTTGGTAATCAAGCCTACCACTGTTGTGTCGTCCGCAAACTTGATGATTGAGTTGGAGGCGTGCGTGGCCACGCAGTCGTGGGTGAACAGGGAGTACAGGAGAGGGCTCAGAACGCACCCTTGTGGGGCCCCAGTGTTGAGGATCAGCGGGGTGGAGATGTGGTTGCCTACCCTCACCACCTGGGGGCGGCCCGTCAGGATGTCCAGTACCCAGTTTCACAGGGCGGGGTCGAGACCCAGGGTCTCGAGCTTGATGACGAGCTTGGAGGGCACTATGGTGTTAAATGCCGAGCTGTAGTCGATGAACAGCATTCTCACATAGGTATTCCTCTTGTCCAGATGGGTTAGGGCAGTGTGCAGTGCGGTTGAGATTGCATCGTCTGTGGACCTATTTGGGCGGTAAGCAAATTGGAGTGGGTCTATGGTGTCAGGTAGGGCGGAGGTGATATGGTCCTTGACTATTCTCTCAAAGCACTTCATGATGACGGAAGTGAGTGCTACGGGGCGGTAGTCATTTAGTTCAGTTACCTTAGCTTTCTTCGGAACAGGAACAATGGTGGCCCTCTTGAAGCATGTGGGAACAACAGACTGGGATAGGGATTGATTGAATATGTCCGTAAACACACCAGCCAGCTGGTTTGCGCATGCTCTGAGGGCGCGGCTGGGGATGCCGTCTGGGCCTGCAGCCTTGCGAGGTTTGACACGTTTAAATGTTTTCCTCACGTCGGCTGCAGTGAAGGAGAGTCCGCATGTTTTCTTCCCCACACATAAGTGAGACACCTACATGCCAAATATAGATCATATATCCATTCAGACCCCAGTCCTACCTTCCTACAGGTTATGGATAATGTGTGCTCTTGCTATTTATCCAGTAGGTTTCCTAAAGGAGAACGCCTCCACTTTAATGTCAAAGATTTTTTTTAAACGTACTACAGTAATATCTGCAAAAAACACTACAGTAAAATTACAGTATACTACAATCAGCAAAAACAATACATTCATTACCATAGTATATACAACAGTTTTATTTTACTACAGTAATTATACTGTAGTTCACTGTAAATACTACAGTAAATACTACTTTATTGATTGTAGTGTTTTTGCTGACTTTAGTCTGCAAAATCAATACATTGAATACTATAGTATTTGACCTTAGAGAACCGTTTTATGTCTCTATTTTGGTTTGGTCAGGGTGTGATGTGGGGTGGGCATTCTATGTTTTGTTTTCTATGTTTCTTTATTTCTATGTGTTGGCCGGGTATGGTTCTCAATCAGGGACAGCTGTCTATTGTTGTCTCTGATCGGGAATCATACTTTGGTAGCCCTTTTTCCCTCCTTTCAGTGTGGGTAGTTGACTTTGTGAGGGGCCTATAGCCTGTGTAAGTGTCACGGTTGTGTCTTCATTTCTTGTTTTGTTGGCGTCATTTTAAATAAAAGGAAATGTCCTTGAATGACGGCCGTGACAAGTATAGTCTGCAAAATCACTTCAGTGAATACTACAGTATAGTCTGCAAAATCACTTCAGTGAATACTACAGTATAGTCTGCAAAATCACTTCAGTGAATACTACAGTATAGTCTGCAAAATCACTTCAGTGAATACTACAGTATAGTCTGCAAAATCACTTCAGTGAATACTACAGTATAGTTTGCAAAATCACTTCAGTGAATACTACAGTATTGTCTGCAAAATCACTTCAGTGAATACTACAGTATAGTCTGCAAAATCACTTCAGTGAATACTACAGTATAGTCTGCAAAATCACTTCAGTGTAATACTACAACAGTGTGTTTATTCATCAGTCTTGTGACTGAGGTATCAAAATCACTTCAGTGAATACTACAGTTTAGTCTGCAAAATCCTCTCAGTGAATACTATAGTATGGTTTCTTCAAAATCCTCTTGGTGAAGGTATCAACAGTGTTTCTTCATCATGTAAGCCTCTTGGTGACTGAGGTATCAACAGTGTGTTTCTTCATCATGTAAACCTCTTGGTGACTGAGGTATCAACAGTGTGTTTCTTCATCATGTAATCCTCTTGGTGACTGAGGTATCAACAGTGTGTTTCTTCATCATGTAATCCTCTTGGTGACTGAGGTATCAACAGTGTGTTTCTTCATCATGTAAACCTCTTGGTGACTGAGGTATCAACAGTGTGTTTCTTCATCATGTAATCCTCTTGGTGACTGAGGTATCAACAGTGTGTTTCTTCATCATGTAATCCTCTTGGTGACTGAGGTATCAACAGTGTGTTTCTTCATCATGTAATCCTCTTGGTGACTGAGGTATCAACAGTGTGTTTCTTCATCATGTAATCCTCTTGGTGACTGAGGTATCAACAGTGTGTTTCTTCATCATGTAATCCTCTTGGTGACTGAGGTATCAACAGTGTGTTTCTTCATCATGTTTCTTAAT
>NW_025751228.1:0-16020 GCF_021184085.1 Oncorhynchus gorbuscha
GCGACTTAACAGAAGCAGAGTTTAATAATGTTCAAAACGGAATAACTGACATCCTCTAGATTTGTAGAGGGGAAAACAACTGGAGAAGCGGCCACAGACTGCAGGTCGCTTCGGGTAGGCGCAGGCCGTAGTCGACTGAGACACCTGCTCACACGCAGCGTCTGATGAAGGCACAAAACACGACAGAACAGGGTGATACACAATCACGGCAAAAACACGACAGGACAGGGCGAAACGCAATCACAGCATGGAATATACAATATAAGGAACCGACGGAACAGGAACGGATTACAAAGGAATAAATAGGGAATCTAATCAGGGGAAAGGATCGGGAACAGGTGTGGGAAGACTAAATGATGATTAGGGGAATAGGAACAGCTGGGAGCAGGAACGGAACGACAGAGAGAAGAGAGAGCGAGAGAGTGAGAGAGGGAGGGGGAGAGAGAGGGATAGAACCAAACAAGACCAGCAGAGGGAAACGAATAGCATGGGGAGCACAGGGACAAGACATGACAATAAATGACAAACATGACAGTACCCCCACTCACCGAGCGCTCCTGGCGCACTCGAGGAGGAATCCTGGCGGCAACGGAGGAAATCATCGATGAGCGAACGGTCCAGCACGCCCCGAGACGGAACCCAACTCCTCTCCTCAGGACCGTAACCCTCCCAATCCACTAGGTATTGGTGACCCCGTCCCCGAGAACGCATGTCCATAATTTTATGTACCTTGTAAATAGGTGCGCTCTCGACAAGGACGGGAGGGGGAGGGAAGACGAACGGGGTGCGAAGAAAGGGCTTAACACAGGAGACATGGAAGACAGGATGGACGCGACGAAGATGTCGCGGAAGAAGCAGTCGCACAGCGACAGGATTGACGACCTGGGAGACACGGAACGGACCAATGAACCGCGGAGTCAACTTACGAGAAGCTGTCGTAAGAGGAAGGTTGCGAGTGGAAAGCCACACTCTCTGGCCGCAACAATACCTTGGACTCTTAATCCTGCGTTTATTGGCGGCTCACCGTCTGTGCCCTGTAACGGCAAAGTGCAGACCTCACCCTCCTCCAGGTGCGCTCACAACGTTGGACAAACGCTTGAGCGGAGGGAACGCTGGACTCGGCAAGCTGGGATGAGAACAGAGGAGGCTGGTAACCCAGACTACTCTGAAACGGAGATAACCCGGTAGCAGACGAAGGAAGCGAATTGTGAGCGTATTCTGCCCAGGGGAGCTGTTCTGCCCAAGACGCAGGGTTTCTGAAAGAAAGGCTGCGTAGTATGCGACCAATCGTCTGATTGGCCCTCTCTGCTTGACCGTTAGACTGGGGATGAAACCCGGAAGAGAGACTGACGGACGCACCAATCAAACGACAGAACTCCCTCCAAAACTGTGACGTGAATTGCGGACCTCTGTCTGAAACGGCGTCTAACGGGAGGCCATGAATTCTGAATACATTCTCAATAATGATTTGTGCCGTCTCCTTAGCGGAAGGAAGTTTAGCGAGGGGAATGAAATGTGCCGCCTTAGAGAACCTATCGACAACCGTCAGAATCACAGTCTTCCCCGCAGACAAAGGCAGACCGGTAATGAAGTCTAAGGCAATGTGAGACCATGGTCGAGAAGGAATGGGGAGCGGTCTGAGACGACCGGCAGGAGGAGAGTTACCCGACTTAGTCTGCGCGCAGTCCGAACAGGCAGCCACGAAACGGCGCGTGTCACGCTCCTGAGTCGGCCACCAAAAGCGCTGGCGAATAGACGCAAGAGTGCCTCGAACACCGGGATGACCCGCTAACTTGGCAGAGTGAGCCCACTGAAGAACAGCCAGACGAGTGGAAACAGGAACGAAAAGGAGGTTACTAGGACAAGCGCGCGGCGACGCAGTGTGCGTGAGTGCTTGCTTAACCTGTCTTTCAATTCCCCAGACTGTTAACCCGACAACACGCCCATAAGGAAGAATCCCCGGGATCAGTAGAAGCCACAGAAGAACTAAACAGACGGGATAAGGCATCAGGCTTGGTGTTCTTGCTACCCGGACGGTAAGAAATCACAAACTCGAAACGAGCGAAAAACAACGCCCAACGAGCTTGACGGGCATTAAGTCGTTTGGCAGAACGGATGTACTCAAGGTTCTTATGGTCTGTCCAAACGACAAAAGGAACGGTCGCCCCTCCAACCACTGTCGCCATTCGCCTAGGGCTAAGCGGATGGCGAGCAGTTCACGGTTACCCACATCATAGTTGCGCTCAGATGGCGACAGGCGATGAGAAAAATAAGCGCAAGGATGAACCTTATCGTCAGACTGGAAGCGCTGGGATAGAATGGCTCCCACGCCTACCTCTGAAGCGCCAACCTCGACAATGAATTGTCTAGTGACGTCAGGAGTAACGAGGATAGGAGCGGACGTAAAACGTTCTTTTAGAAGATCAAAAGCTCCCTGGGCGGAACCGGACCACTTAAAACACGTCTTGACAGAAGTAAGAGCTGTGAGAGGGGCAGCAACTTGACCGAAATTACGAATGAAACGCCGATAGAAATTAGCGAAACCTAAAAAGCGCTGCAACTCGACACGTGACCTTGGAACGGGCCAATCACTGACAGCTTGGACCTTAGCGGAATCCATCTGAATGCCTTCAGCGGAAATAACAGAACCGAGAAAAGTAACGGAGGAGACATGAAAAGAGCACTTCTCAGCCTTTACGTAGAGACAATTCTCTAAAAGGCGCTGTAGAACACGTCGAACGTGCTGAACATGAATCTCGAGTGACGGAGAAAAATCAGGATATCGTCAAGATAGACAAAAACAAAAATGTTCAGCATGTCTCTCAGAACATCATTAACTAATGCCTGAAAAACAGCTGGCGCATTGGCGAGACCGAACGGCAGAACCCGGTACTCAAAATGCCCTAACGGAGTATTAAACGCCGTTTCCACTCGTCCCCCTCTCTGATGCGCACGAGATGGTAAGCGTTACGAAGGTCCAACTTAGTAAAGCACCTGGCTCCCTGCAGAATCTCGAAGGCTGATGACATAAGGGGAAGCGGATAACGATTCTTAACCGTTATGTCATTCAGCCCTCGATATCCACGCAGGGGCGCAGAGTACCGTCCTTCTTCTTAACAAAAAGAACCCCGCCCGGCCGGAGAGGAAGAAGGCACTATGGTGCCGGCGTCAAGAGACACAGACAAATAATCCTCGAGAGCCTTACGTTCGGGAGCCGACAGAGAGTATAGTCTACCTCGAGGAGGAGTGGTCCCCGGAAGGAGATCAATACTACAATCATACGACCGGTGAGGAGGAAGGGAGTTGGCTCGGGACCGACTGAAGACCGTGCGCAGATCATGATATTCCTCCGGCACTCCTGTCAAATCGCCAGGTTCCTCCTGAGAAGTAGGGACAGAAGAAATGGGAGGGATGGCAGACATTAAACACTTCACATGACAAGAAACGTTCCAGGATAGGATAGAATTACTAGACCAATTAATAGAAGGATTATGACATACAAGCCAGGGGTGACCCAAAACAACAGGTGTAAACGGTGAACGGAAAATCAAAAAGACATAGTCTCACTGTGGTTACCAGATACTGTGAGAGTTAAAGGTAGTGTCTCAAACTTGATACTGGGAAGATGACTACCATCTAAGGCAAACATGGGCGTAGGCCTGTCTAACGGTCTGAAAGGAATGTTATGTTTCCGAGCCCATGCTTCGTCCATGAAACAACCCTCAGCCCCAGAGTCAATCAAAGCACTGCATGTAGCACCCGAACCGGTCCAGCGTAGATGGACCGACATAGTAGTACAAGATCTAGATGAAGGGACCTGAGTAGTAGCGCTCACCAGTAGCCCTCCGCTTACTGATGGGCTCTGGCCTCTTACTGGACATGAAATAACAAAATGTCCAGCAACTCCGCAATAGAGGCACAGGCGGTTGGTGATCCTCTGTTCCCTCTCCTTATTCGAGATGCGAATCCCTCCCAGCTGCATGGGCTCAGTCTCAAAGCCAGAGGAGGGAGATGGTTGCGATGCGGAGCAGGGAAACACCGTTGATGCGAGCTCTCTTCCACGAGCCCGGTGACGAAGATCTACCCGTCGTTCTATGCGGATGGCGAGAGCAATCAAAGAGTCCACATCTGAAGGAACCTCCCGGGAAAGAATCTCATCCTTAACCGCTGCGTGGAGTCCCTCCAGAAAACGAGCGAGCAGCGCCGGCTCGTTCCACTCACTAGAGGCAGCAAGAGTGCGAAACTCAATGGAATAATCCGTTATGGACCGTTCACCTTGGCATAAGGAAGCCAGGGCCCTAGAAGCCTCCTCACCAAAAACTGAACGGTCAAAAACCCGAATCATCTCCTCTTTAAAGTTCTGGAATCTGTTAGAGCAATCAGCCCTTGCCTCCCAGATAGCTGTGCCCCATTCTCGAGCCCGGCCAGTAAGGAGTGAAATGACGTAAGCAACCCGAGCTCTCTCTAGAGTATGTGTGGGGTTGGAGAGAGAACACAATCTCACACTGCGTGAGAAAGGAGCGGCACTCAGTGGGCTGCCCGGAGTAGCAAGGTGGGTTATTAACCCTGGGTTCTGGAGGCTCGGCAGGCCAGGGAGTAACAGGTGGCACGAGACGTAGACTCTGGAACTGTCCAGAGAGGTCGGAAACCTGAGCGGCCAGGTTCTCCACGGCATGGCGAGCAGCAGACAATTCCTGCTCGTGTCTGCCGAGCATGGCTCCTTGGAACTCGACGGCAGTGTAACGAGCGTCTGAAGTCGCTGGGTCCATTCCTTGGTCGGTTCCTTCTGTCATGCTGGTAAAAGAGGACCCAAAAGCGACTTAACAGAAGCAGAGTTTAATAATGTTCAAAACGGAATAACTGACATCCTCTAGATTTGTAGAGGGGAAAACAACTGGAGAAGCGGCCACAGACTGCAGGTCGCTTCGGGTAGGCGCAGGCCGTAGTCGACTGAGACACCTGCTCACACGCAGCGTCTGATGAAGGCACAAAACACGACAGAACAGGGTGATACACAATCACGGCAAAAAACACGACAGGACAGGGCGAAACGCAATCACAGCATGGAATATACAATATAAGGAACCGACGGAACAGGAACGGATTACAAAGGAATAAATAGGGAATCTAATCAGGCTTCACGGCTGGCTACCGGTCTGTCTTCAAGGTCACACCAAAGGTCACACCACTGTAAACATCTATCACATCTCCTCTCACTCCTGAGAAGTGCCACTTTCTTGCTGGGGGAAAGGTGACATTCAATGGGACCACTAAGATGGGCCTAAGGTGGATAGAAACCTGCTCATGAACTGGTAAAGGTATTTAATCAACATACACAACTGAAATGTTCTTAATGTCTTATTGAGGCATTTGTTTTTACATAATGTCCAGTAAAACAGAGTTTTGCATATATAGAGTGCCATAATCAGCTAAAATAAGAGAAAAAATCCCCCTTGCCATCGGATCCTCTGGTAATTAGAACACTGCATAATCTCAACTGGTTTAATGTGACTCATACAGATCCTCTGGTAATTAGAACACTGCATGATCTCAACTACAGATCCTCTGGTAATTAGAACACTGCATGATCTCAACTACAGATCCTCTGGTAATTAGAACACTGCATGATCTCAACTACAGATCCTCTGGTAATTAGAACACTGCATGATCTCAACTACAGATCCTCTGGTAATTAGAACACTGCACAATCTCAACTGATTTAATGTGACTCATACGGATCCTCTGGTAATTAGAACACTGCATAATCTCAACTGGTTTAATGTGACTCATACGGATCCTCTGGTAATTAGAACACTGCATAATCTCAACTGGTTTAATTTGACTCATACGGATCCTCTGGTAATTAGAACACTGCACAATCTCAACTGGTTTAATGTGACTCATACGGATCCTCTGGTAATTAGAACACTGCATAATCTCAACTGGTTTAATGTGACTCATACGGATCCTCTGGTAATTAGAACACTGCATAATCTCAACTGGTTTAATGACTCATACGGATCCTCTGGTAATTAGAACACTGCATAATCTCAACTGGTTTAATGTGACTCATACGGATCCTCTGGTAATTAGAACACTGCATAATCTCAACTGGTTTAATTTGACTCATACGGATCCTCTGGTAATTAGAACATTGCATAATCTCAACTGGTTTAATATGACTCATACAGATCCTCTGGTAATTAGAACACTGCACAATCTCAACTGGTTTAATGTGACTCATACGGATCCTCTGGTAATTAGAACACTGCATAATCTCAACTGGTTTAATGTGACTCATACGAATCCTCTGGTAATTAGAACACTGCATAATCTCAACTGGTTTAATGTGACTCATACGGATCCTCTGGTAATTAGAACACTGCATAATCTCAACTGGTTTAATGTGACTCATACGGATCCTCTGGTAATTAGAACACTGCATAATCTCAACTGGTTTAATGTGACTCATACGGATCCTCTGGTATTAGAACACTGCATAATCTCAACTGGTTTAATGTGACTCATACGGATCCTCTGGTAATTAGAACACTGCATAATCTCAACTGGTTTAATGTGACTCATACGGATCCTCTGGTAATTAGAACACTGCATAATCTCAACTGGTTTAATGTGACTCATACAGATCCTCTGGTAATTAGAACACTGCATAATCTCAACTGGTTTAATGTGACTCATACGGATCCAATTCTCCCTTCTATCTAATTCAGCTCACTGACACTGGCTGTCAAGAAGACACATTACATGACATAAAGCGTCGCTAATCACTTCAGTGGAAGAGAGCGTTTAAAAAATAGGGCGAGCAATGAGCAGAGATGAAAGAAATATTACTATCAGAAGCCATAATGAGCAGAGATGAAAGAAATATTACTATCAGAAGCCATAATTAAGAGGTTGACATGAGACAATGGCACCACTGACATGATATTAGCAGCCTGGATAAATGTGTTCCCTATCGACATGAATATTTCAGACCAAGCAGGAGTGTCTGTGTGTCTGTGTGTGTGTGTCTACGTATGTGTCCATACGTTTGTGCTTGTGTTGGGGGGTAGAGGAGGTGGGCTGTGAGAGTGGTGGAGAATGAAAAGTATGAGTGTAATTTAATGAAGGAAAACGTATGTTCGTAGCCATGCATAGTTCATTTAGGAGTAGGATCTGGCTGTGCCTGTCGCTAGCTCTACCCTGGAGCCAAACAAACCCTATCCATTCTGATTTGTGTTGAAACAACATACAGATATGCATAGGGGTCATTTTACTACATGTGCGACAGTAGTTAGATTGCCATCTAAGCCAAATGAAATGGTACAAGGCCACTTATGGTGGTTCTATCACAACTCAGGATATGACCCAGATACAGACACAGGAGGCGGATGGTTCAGCTCTCAGATCATTTATTATAAAACAGGGGGCAGGCAAAGCGCAGGTTGAGGACAAGCAGAGGTTCGTAATCAGGTCAGAGTCTGACAGGAGCAGGACGGCAGACAGGCTCAGGGTCAGGGCATGTCCAGGCTTAGGGTCAGGGCAGGTTTTGTCAGGGTCAGGGCATGTCCAGGCTTAGGGTCAGGGCAGGTTTTGTCAGGGTCAGGGCAGGTACAGGCTTAGGGTCAGGGCGGATACAGGCTTAGGGTCAGGGCAGGTACAGGCTTAGGGTCAGGCAGGTACAGGCTTAGGGTCAGGGCAGGTACAGGCTTAGGGTCAGGGCAGGTACAGGCTTAGGGTCAGGGCAGGTACAGGCTTAGGGTCAGGGCAGGTACAGGCTTAGGGTCAGGGCGGATACAGGCTTAGGGTCAGGGCAGGTACAGGCTTAGGGTCAGGCAGGTACAGGCTTAGGGTCAGGGCAGGTACAGGCTTAGGGTCAGGGCAGGTACAGGCTTAGGGTCAGGGCAGGTTTTGTCAGGGTCAGGCAGGTACAGGCTTAGGGTCGGGCAGGTTTTGTCAGGGTCAGGGCATGTCCAGGCTTAGGGTCAGGGCAGGTTTTGTCAGGGTCAGGGCAGGTACAGGCTTAGGGTCAGGGCAGGTTTTGTCAGGGTCAGGCATGTCCAGGCTTAGGGTCAGGGCAGGTTTTGTCAGGGTCAGGGCAGGTACAGGCTTAGGGTCCAGGGCAGGTTTTTGTCAGGGTCAGGGCATGTCCAGGCTTAGGGTCAGGGCAGGTTTGTCAGGGTCCAGGGCAGAGTCTGGCTTAGGGTCAGGGCAGGTTTGTCCAGGGTGGGGCAGGTACAGGCTTAGGGTCAGGCAGGTTTTGTCAGGATCGGAGCAGGTACAGGCTTAGGGTCAGGGCAGGTTTGTCAGAGATTGGGGTGGAATTTTGAGCAGGGTCAGGGCAGGTTTGTCAGGGTCAGGGCATGTCCAGGCTTAGGGTCAGGCAGGTACAGGCTTAGGGTCAGGGCAGGTACAGGCTTAGGGTCAGGGCAGGTTTGTCAGGGTCAGGGCAGGTACAGGCTCCAGGGGGTCAGGGCAGGTTTTGCTCTGAGTTCAGGCAGGTACAGGCTTGGGGTCAGGGCAGGTACAGGCTTAGGGTCAGGGCAGGTACAGGCTTAGGGTTGGGGCAGGTACAGGCTTAGGGTCAGGGCAGTACAGACTTAGGGTCCAGGGCAGGGTACAGGCTTAGGGTCAGGGCAGGTTTTGTCAGGGTCAGGGCAGGTACAGGCTTAGGAGTCGGGGGCAGGTTTTGTCAGGGTCAGGGTGGGGTACAGGCTTAGGGTCAGGGCAGGTTTTGTCAGGGTCAGGGCATGTCCAGGCTTAGGGTCAGGGCAGGTACAGGCTTAGGGTCAGGGCAGGTTTGTCCAGGGTCAGGGCATGTCCAGGCTTAGGGTCAGGGCAGGTCAGGCTTAGGGGTCAGGGCAGGTTTTGTCAGGGTCAGGGCAGGTACAGGCTTAGGGTCAGGGCAGAGTTTGTCAGGGTCAGGGCAGGTACAGGCTTAGGGTCAGGGCAGGTTTTGTCAGGGTCAGGGCAGGTACAGGTGTAGACTTGACAGTGAAATGCTCCTTTACACGCTCTAACCAATAGTGCAAAAGGTATTAGATGAACAAGTAGGTAAAGAAATAAAACAACAGTAAAAGACAGGCTATATACAGTAGGCGAGGCTATAAAAAGTAGCGAGGCTACATACAGACACCCGGTTAGTCAGGCTGATTAAGGTAGTATGTACATGTAGATATGGTTAAAGTGACTATGCATATACGATGAACAGAGAGTAGCAGTAGTATAAAAGAGGGTTGGTGGGTGGTGGGACCAAAGCAAATCCCGGTTAGCCAATGTGCTTGCGTACTGGTTAGTCGACCCAATTGAGGTAGTATGTAGGGGGCCGGACGTCCTCGATGCACTTATTGATGTGCCAGTGACTGAGTGGTGTACTCCTCAATGTCATCGGAAGAACCCAGAACATGTTCCAGCCCAGAGCAGCAAAACAGTCCCGCCAGCATCTCAGTTTCATCTGACCACTTTTTATAGGTGATAAATAATTTATATGTTTAAAGATAATGATTAAATAATTCTAACTGAAACCCACTATTATTAGGGGATTATGTTTATGTAGCCTGTAAAGCGCGAATAATTAAAGTATTAAACGAAGTCCGAACTAGGCTCAGAAGAGACCTGTAAGGAGAGAAATGTGTGTGCCTAAGAAAATACCAAGAACAATTCAACTGTGTTTGACCCGACCTGGCTAGAACTCTGAGGAACCTATGAGAGCATAGGGAGTACTTCTCAAGGTTTCTCTAATCTCGGGGGAATGGAACTGTCGGCTGGGTAGTGATACACAGTGGTGAGAACTCTGGAGAAGGATACAACTCACCTACTGTTCGTGTGTATGTATGTGCGTAGGATATCTACTGTATGTGTGGAAGTATGTGCGTAAGTAAGGAGCAAGGTATAAAATGGATGTCTTTGTATAATGGACTTCAGAGTGCTCTTGTGAATTAACATTTTGACTATTGTAAACTGGGAACTCTGTCTGTTTAATTGAAACCCTAACCTTACAAACTCTGGGTTGCAGACTGAGTAGATTAATTGAAGTTAATGAACATTGATAACAAAATTCTCATAACAATAGGCTGAGTCACTGGTACTTCCTTCTTTAATTTTTGCTTGTAAGCAGGAATCAGGAGGATAGAGTTGTGGTCGGATTGACCAAATAGAGGCAGAGGGAGAGCTTTGTACTCGTCTCTGTGTGTGGAGTACAGGTGATCTAGATTTTATTCCCACTCTGGTTGCACATTTGACATGTTGATGGAAATTTGGTAGAACTGATTTAAGTTTCCCTGCATTAAAGTCTCCGGCCACTAGGAGCGCCGCCTCTGGGTGAGTGGTTTCCTGTTTGCTTACTTCCTTATGCAGCTGACTGAGTGTGGTCTTAGTGCCAGCATCTGTCTGTGGTGGTAAATAAACAGCCACGAAAAGTATAGCTGAAAACTCTCTAGTAGTGTGGCCTGCAATTTATCACAATATACTCTAATTCAGGCGAGCAAAATCTAGAGACTTCCTTAGAATTTCGTGCACCAGCTGTTGTATACAGATATGCACAGACTGCCAACCCATCATTTTACCGGAGTGTGCTGTTCCACGATTCCGTGAAACGTAAGATATTGTAGTTGTTGATGTCCCATTGGTAGGATATTTGTGATCGTACCTCATCTAGTTTATTGTCCATTGACTGCACGTTGGCGAGTAGTATTGACGGTAATGGCAGCTTTCCCACTCGCCTTTTCCGGTTCCTGACCAGGCATCCGGCTCTTTGTCCTCTGTACCTGCGTCGCTTCCTTGCAAATAACGGGGATGTCGGCCCTGTCGGGTGTTTGGAGAATGTCTTGTGTATCTTGTTTGTTGAAGAAAAAATCTTCATCTAATCCGAGGTGAGTGATCGCTGTCCTGATATCCAGAAGCTCTTCATCTAATCCGAGGTGAGTGATCGCTGTCCTGATATCCAGAAGCTCTTCATCTAATCCGAGGTGAGTGATCGCTGTCCTGATATCCAGAAGCTCTTCATCTAATCCGAGGTGAGTGATCGCTGTCGTGATATCCAGAAGCTCTTCATCTGATCCAAGGTGAGTGATCGCTGTCGTGATATCCAGAAGCTCTTCATCTAATCCGAGGTGAGTGATCGCTGTCCTGATATCCAGAAGCTCTTCATCTAATCCGAGGTGAGTGATCGCTGTCGTGATATCCAGAAGCTCTTCATCTAATCCGAGGTGAGTGATCGCTGTCCTGATATCCAGAAGCTCTTCATCTAATCCGAGGTGAGTGATCGCTGTCCTGATATCCAGAAGTTCTTCATCTAATACGAGGTGAGTGATCGCTGTCCTGATATCCAGAAGCTCTTCATCTAATCCGAGGTGAGTGATCGCTGTCCTGATATCCAGAAGCTCTTCATCTAATCCGAGGTGAGTGATCGCTGTCCTGATATCCAGAAGCTCTTCATCTAATCCGAGGTGAGTGATCGCTGTCCTGATATCCAGAAGCTCTTCATCTAATCCGAGGTGAGTGATCGCTGTCCTGATATCCAGAAGCTCTTCATCTAATCCGAGGTGAGTGATCGCTGTCCTGATATCCAGAAGCTCTTCATCTAATCCGAGGTGAGTGATCGCTGTCCTGATATCCAGAAGCTCTTCATCTAATCCGAGGTGAGTGATCGCTGTCACTGATATCCAGAAGCTCTTCATCTAATCCGAGGTGAGTGATCGCTGTCCTGATATCCAGAAGCTCTTCATCTAATCCGAGGTGAGTGATCGCTGTCCTGATATCCAGAAGCTCTTCATCTAATCCGAGGTGAGTGATCGCTGTCCTGATATCCAGAAGCTCTTCATCTAATCCGAGGTGAGTGATCGCTGTCCTGATATCCAGAAGCTCTTCATCTAATCCGAGGTGAGTGATCGCTGTCCTGATATCCAGAAGCTCTTCATCTAATCGAGGTGAGTGATCGCTGTCCTGATATCCAGAAGCTCTTCATCTAATCCGAGGTGAGTGATCGCTGTCCTGATATCCAGAAGCTCTTCATCTAATCCGAGGTGAGTGATCGCTGTCCTGATATCCAGAAGCTCTTCATCTAATCCGAGGTGAGTGATCGCTGTCCTGATATCCAGAAGCTCTTCATCTAATCCGAGGTGAGTGATCGCTGTCCTGATATCCAGAAGCTCTTCATCTAATCCGAGGTGAGTGATCGCTGTCCTGATATCCAGAAGCTCTTCATCTAATCCGAGGTGAGTGATCGCTGTCCTGATATCCAGAAGCTCTTCATCTAATCCGAGGTGAGTGATCGCTGTCCTGATATCCAGAAGCTCTTCATCTAATACGAGGTGAGTGATCGCTGTCCTGATATCCAGAAGCTCTTCATCTAATCCGAGGTGAGTGATCGCTGTCCTGATATCCAGAAGCTCTTCATCTAATCCGAGGTGAGTGATCGCTGTCCTGATATCCAGAAGCTCTTCATCTAATCCGAGGTGAGTGATCGCTGTCCTGATATCCAGAAGCTCTTCATCTAATCCGAGGTGAGTGATCGCTGTCCTGATATCCAGAAGCTCTTCATCTAATCCGAGGTGAGTGATCGCTGTCCTGATATCCAGAAGCTCTTCATCTAATCCGAGGTGAGTGATCGCTGTCCTGATATCCAGAAGCTCTTCATCTAATCCGAGGTGAGTGATCGCTGTCCTGATATCTGAAGCTCTTCATCTAATCCGAGGTGGTGATCGCTGTCCTGATATCCAGAAGCTCTTCATCTAATCCGAGGTGAGTGATCGCTGTCCTGATATCCAGAAGCTCTTCATCTAATCCGAGGTGAGTGATCGCTGTCCTGATATCCAGAAGCTCTTCATCTAATCCGAGGTGAGTGATCGCTGTCCTGATATCCAGAAGCTCTTCATCTAATCCGAGGTGAGTGATCACTGTCCTGATATCCAGAAGCTCTTCATCTAATCCGAGGTGAGTGATCGCTGTCCTGATATCAGAAGCTCTTCATCTAATCCGAGGTGAGTGATCGCTGTCCTGATATCCAGAAGCTCTTCATCTAATCCGAGGTGAGTGATCGCTGTCCTGATATCCAGAAGCTCTTCATCTAATCCGAGGTGAGTGATCGCTGTCCTGATATCCAGAACCTCTTCATCTAATCCGAGGTGAGTGCTCGATATCCAGAAACTCTTCATCTAATCCGAGGTGAGTGATCGCTGTCCTGATATCCAGAAGCTCTTCATCTAATCCGAGGTGAGTGATCGCTGTCCTGATATCCAGAAGCTCTTCATCTAATCCGCAGGTGAGTGATCGCTGTCCTGATATCCAGAAGCTCTTCATCTAATCCGAGGTGAGTGATCGCTGTCCTGATATCCAGAAGCTCTTCATCTAATCCGAGGTGAGTGATCGCTGTCCTGATATCCAGAAGCTCTTCATCTAATCCGAGGTGAGTGATCGCTGTCCTGATATCCAGAAGCTCTTCATCTAATCCGAGCTGCGTGATCGCTGTCCTGATATCCAGAAGCTCTTCATCTAATCCGAGGTGAGTGATCGCTGTCCTGATATCCAGAAGCTCTTCATCTAATCCGAGGTGAGTGATCGCTGTCCTGATATCCAGAAGCTCTTCATCTAATCCGAGGTGAGTGATCGCTGTCCTGATATCCAGAAGCTCTTCATCTAATCCGAGGTGAGTGATCGCTGTCCTGATATCCAGAAGCTCTTCATCTAATCCGAGGTGAGTGATCACTGTCCTGATATCCAGAAACTCTTCATCTAATCCGAGGTGAGTGATCGCTGTCCTGATATCCAGAAGCTCTTCATCTAATCCGAGGTGAGTGATCGCTGTCCTGATATCCAGAAGCTCTTCATCTAATCCGAGGTGAGTGATCGCTGTCCTGATATCCAGAAGCTCTTCATCTAATCGAGGTGAGTGATCGCTGTCCTGATATCCAGAAGCTCTTCATCTAATCCGAGGTGAGTGATCGCTGTCCTGATATCCAGAAGCTCTTCATCTAATCCGAGGTGAGTGATCGCTGTCCTGATATCCAGAAGCTCTTCATCTAATCTGAGGTGAGTGATACGCTGTCCTGATATCCAGAAGCTCTTCATCTAATCCGAGGTGAGTGATCGCTGTCCTGATATCCAGAAGCTCTTCATCTAATCCGAGGTGAGTGATCGCTGTCCTGATATCCAGAAGCTCTTCATCTAATCCGAGGTGAGTGATCGCTGTCCTGATATCCAGAAGCTCTTCATCTAATCCGAGGTGAGTGATCGCTGTCCTGATATCCAGAAGCTCTTCATCTAATCCGAGGTGAGTGATCGCTGTCCTGATATCCAGAAGCTCTTCATCTAATCCGAGGTGAGTGATCGCTGTCCTGATATCCAGAAGCTCTTCATCTAATCCGAGGTGAGTGATCGCTGTCCTGATATCCAGAAGCTCTTCATCTAATCCGAGGTGAGTGATCGCTGTCCTGATATCCAGAAGCTCTTCATCTAATCCGAGGTGAGTGATCGCTGTCCTGATATCCAGAAGCTCTTCATCTAATCCGAGGTGAGTGATCGCTGTCCTGATATCCAGAAGCTCTTTTTTTGCCGTTAGATACGGTTGCAGAAACATTATGTACAAAATAAGTTACAAATAACGCGAGAAACCCCACATAATAGCACAATTGGTTGGGCGCCCGTAAAACTGCGGCAAGCCGGAGTTTGATAATCCCATTGAAAATCTTAAAGCAGCAGACAAAATCCCTTTGTCTTCTCACTGTGGAGGATTGGCATGTATGGCGGGCCTACGGAAAACCTACCTCAGAATAGTGACATGCAATAAATGGACTTTGGGACAATATGTTTTGTCAGCCAAAATGGTGGCAATGACAATAGATGACAATAGAATATGAAAATGAATGTTGTTTTTGTTATGTTATTAAAAGTTAAATGACGACATTATAACGAAAACATTGTAATTTAACCTCTCTGGGGTATTCGGGACGGTAGCGTCCCACTTCAACAAGAGCCAGTGAAAGTGCAGGGCGCCAAGTTCAAAACAACAGAAATCTCACAATTAAAATTCCTCAAGCATACAAGTATTTGACACCATTTTAAAGATAAACTTCTCGTTAATCCAGCCACAGTGTCTGATTTCAAAAAGGTTTTATGGCGAAAGCACACCAAACGATTATGTTAGGTAAGCACCTAGTCACAGAAAAACACAGCCATTTTTCCAGCCAAAGCGAAGTCACAATACTTATTTTCACCATAATTTTCAAATAAATTCATAAAAAATCCTACAATGTGATTTTCTGGATTTTTTTTCTGATTTTTTCTGTCATATTTGAAGAGTACCTATGATGAAAATTACAGACCTCTCTCATCTTTTTAAGTTGGAGAACTTGCACAATTGGTGGCTGCCTAAATACTTTTTTGCCCCACTGTACATGACACAGGTAATTTTCCAACAATTGTTTACAGACAGATTATTTCACTTATAATTCACTGTATCACAATTCCATTCGTCAGAAGTTTACATACACTAAGTTGACTGTGCCTTTAAACAGCTTGGAAAATTCAAGAAAATTATGTAATGACTTTAGAAGCTTCTGATAGGCTAATTGACATAATTTGAGTCAATTTGAGGTGTACCTGTGGATGTATTTCAAGGCCTACCTTCAAACTCATTGCCTGTTTGCTTGACATCATGGGAAAATCAAAAGAAATCAGCCAAGACCTCAGAAAAGAATTGTAGACCTCCACAAAAATTGTAGACCTCCACAAGTCTGGTTCATCCTTGGGAGCAATTTACAAATGTCTGAAGGTACCACATTCATCTGTACAAACAATAATATGCAAGTATAAACACCATGGAACCACGCAGCCATCATGCCACTTGGGAAGGAGACGCGTTCTGTCTCCTAGAGATGAACGTACTTTGGTGTGAAAAGTGCAAATCACTACCAGAACAACAGCGAAAGGACCCTGTGAAGATTCTGGAGGAAACAGGTACAAAAGTATCTGTATCCACAGTAAAATGAGTCCGATATCGACATAACCTGAAAGTCCGCTCAG
>NW_025751229.1:0-16020 GCF_021184085.1 Oncorhynchus gorbuscha
TAAGGCCCTACTTAAGACTGTCGTAAGGCCCTACTTAAGACTGTCGAAGGCCCTACTTAAGACTGTCGTAAGGCCCTACTTAAGACTGTCGTAAGGCCCTACTTAAGACTGTCGAAGGCCCTACTTAAGACTGTCGTAAGGCCTACATAAGACTGTTGTGAGCCTGACATAGAACGTGAATCATGACACCGTGTGGGTGAAGGACAGTAGGAAGCCAGGAAATGAACTTGACATAGGGTGACATTGTGCATGTTAAGACAGCCTTATGTAGGGCTTATGACAGCAGTTAAGGACTACTTCTAATGACACTGGGTAGAGAGGACACAGTGGAAAACAGGGAGAGGGGATGAAGAAGGGACCAAGAGAAAGGGGGAGGGGGGTGAGAAGCATCCTACAGGAGGAAGAGGGGATGAAGAAGGACCGAGAGAAAGGGGGGGGGTGAGAAGCATCCTACAGGAGGAAGAGGGGATGAAGAAGGACCGAGAGAAAGGGGGAGGGGGTGGAGAAGCATCCTACAGGAGGAAGAGGGGATGAAGAGGGACCGAGAGAAAGGGGGTGAGAAGCATCCTACAGGAGGAAGAGGGGATGAAGAAGGGACCGAGAGAGAAAGGGGGAGGGGGGCATCCTACAGGAGGAAGAGGGGGATGAAGAGGGACCGAGAGAAAGGGTGAGAAGCATCCTACAGGAGGAAGAGGGGATGAAGAGGGGACCGAGAGAAAGGGGGAGGGGTGAGAAGCATCCTACAGGAGGAAGAGGGGATGAGAGAAAGGGGGTGAGAAGATCCTACAGGAGGAAGAGGGGATGAAGAGGGACCGAGAGAAAGGGGGAGGGGTGAGAAGCATCCTACAGGAGGAAGAGGGGATGAAGAAGGACCGAGAGAAAGGGGGGAGGGGTGAGAAGCATCCTACAGGAGGAAGAGGGGATGAAGAAGGACCGAGAGAAAGGGGGGGAGGGGTGAGAAGCATCCTACAGGAGGAAGAGGGGCTGAATGGAGACTGAACAGAAGAGTCATTGTGGTTGTGAAGGAATGAGTGAAACCAGGCACTGATCTTCTCACTCAGTCGACAGGCAAAACACATGTCCCTTTTTTTACCAAGGAGTTAAACCCCAACTGTGATACTACCACACTACAATCATCATCATCATCATCATCATCATCATCATCATCATTATTATTATTAAGTGCCTTAAAACTAAACTTCAGATAATCTCACCTTCTCAATGTGATCTGAACGACCAGTGAACAACGTTGGTTGCATCTGATCCAGATGGTACATTACTTTTGGTCGATAGATAAGAGATGGTTTCATTTGAGATTTCACCACTATCATATTTCTTCCTAAGTAACTGACCAATGAATGTCGGACGTTTGCATCGATTCATATCAGCGCACACAGACTCCTGTGCTGCGGGGGTGTGGGGGTGAATTCAGTGTGTGTGTGTGTGTGAGAGAGAGAGAGAGTAAGCCGGGATAACGGAGACTGATCCATCTCTGAAACATGGAGTGAGTGAACAGAGAAGTAGAGAGAGAGGAGGGGATGGAGGGGAAAAGAAGAGAGAAAGGTGATAGAGAGAGGATTGATGAGAGAGAAGCACCTTCCCTTCCTCATGAAACACTTCCTGTCTCAGTGCACAGCATCGACCAATCAGAGCAGAAAGGGCAGTGTGAGCAGCAGGCCAGTGTACTGCATAAATAATACACATTGGTGTTCTAAACACAAACACACTTTCCCCGTTACTGACAACGCTATATATCTGCACACCTTCCTCTACCCAGATCATAAACCAACACTAACAACAATGTAAAGATCCTATTGTCCTCCGTTCTCTCTCCGTTTCAGATGGACACACATTGTAGATGTGTTTTGTAGGAGTGCAACAGCACACACACTTTAGAAAAAAAGTAAAAATGAAGAAAAAGCGCCTTTATAACCCCACTAGAGTGAAAACACATCTCAATCCAGGTTCTGACTGATTCATCACGACCAGAATATTCATATTAACAACAACGATGATGACGACGATGGTGATGTCATAATGGTCAGAATCTTTGGGCTTCCATTTCCTCCACTGGGTTCGTCAGGACAACGACACACGTCTGAGTGTCTCCACAGCGTTCACATGACAACTCCAATCATGACTCGGGAAGGTAAGACCGTACAAAAGGGGGAAAAGTCCAACCACCCCTCGTACGTGTGTGTGTGTGTGTGTGTGTGTGTGTGTGTGTGTGTGTGTGTGTGTGTGTGTGTGTGTGTGTGTGTGAGTGTGTGTGTGTCAGTCAAAAGGCCATTATTAGAATACCATCATCATAGGAAGAAGACAGAGTCTATTTCTTAAAGAGTTCACTTGGTGGAGGGGAGGAGAGGGGGGAGGCATTGCTCCAAGACACTGATCTAAGGCCTGTTAGGTCAGGTTAGGATGTGGGGAGGCTGAGCGGATCCTAGATCTGTGGGGCTCGAGGTCATAGGTCATTCAGAATCCCGATGGACCTCGGAGGCGTCCGCCCGACAGATGGGACACGTCCTGTTAGCCTGGAGAGAGACAGAGAGGACACGTTCTGTTAGCCTGGAGAGAGACAGAGACGATTCTACTAGTCATGCACGATGGTCACATTACAGTGCATGACAAAGCTTGTAGAATTCAACTGTAACGTAGAATGGAAGACCTGATACCTGATCAAAACACTGTTTCAGCTAGTTGTGCTGTCTAACTGTTAAATAAAGCCTCTTGTATAGATATATCACCATCTGTCTAACTGTTAAATAAAGCCTCTTGTATAGATATATCACCATCTGTCTGTTAAATAAAGCCTCTTGTATAGATATATCACCATCTGTCTGTTAAATAAAGCCTCTTGTATAGATATATCACCATCTGTCTGTTAAATAAAGCCTCTTGTATAGATATATCACCATCTGTCTGTTAAATAAAGCCTCTTGTATAGATATATCACCATCTGTCTGTTAAATAAAGCCTCTTGTATAGATATATCACCATCTGTCTAACTGTTAAATAAAGCCTCTTGTATAGATATATCACCATCTGTCTAACTGTTAAATAAAGCCTCTTGTATAGATATATCACCATCTGTCTAACTGTTAAATAAAGCCTCTTGTATAGATATATCACCATCTGTCTAACTGTTAAATAAAGCCTCTTGTATAGATATATCACCATCTGTCTAACTGTTAAATAAAGCCTCTTGTATAGATATATCACCATCTGTCTAACTGTTAAATAAAGCCTCTTGTATAGATATATCACCATCTGTCTAACTGTTAAATAAAGCCTCTTGTATAGATATATCACCATCTGTCTGTTAAATAAAGCCTCTTGTATAGATATATCACCATCTGTCTGTCTGTTAAATAAAGCCTCTTGTATAGATATATCACCATCTGTCTGTTAAATAAAGCCTCTTGTATAGATATATCACCATCTGTCTATTAAATAAAGTCTCTTGTATAGATATATCACCATCTGTCTAACTGTTAAATAAAGTCTCTTATATAGATATATCACCATCTGTCTAACTGTTAAATAAAGTATCTTATATAGATATATCACCATCTGTCTAACTGTTAAATAAAGCCTCTTGTATAGATATATCACCATCTGTCTAACTGTTAAATAAAGCCTCTTGTATAGATATATCACCATCTGTCTAACTGTTAAATAAAGCCTCTTGTATAGATATATCACCATCTGTCTGTCTGTTAAATAAAGCCTCTTGTATAGATATATCACCATCTGTCTGTTAAATAAAGCCTCTTGTATAGATATATCACCATCTGTCTGTTAAATAAAGCCTCTTGTATAGATATATCACCATCTGTCTATTAAATAAAGCCTCTTGTATAGATATATCACCATCTGTCTGTTAAATAAAGCCTCTTGTATAGATATATCACCATCTGTCTGTTAAATAAAGCCTCTTGTATAGATATATCACCATCTGTCTGTTAAATAAAGCCTCTTGTATAGATATATCACCATCTGTCTGTCTATTAAATAAAGCCTCTTGTATAGATATATCACCATCTGTCTGTTAAATAAAGCCTCTTGTATAGATATATCACCATCTGTCTGTTAAATAAAGCCTCTTGTATAGATATATCACCATCTGTCTGTTAAATAAAGCCTCTTGTATAGATATATCACCATCTGTCTATTAAATAAAGCCTCTTGTATAGATATATCACCATCTGTCTAACTGTTAAATAAAGCCTCTTGTATAGATATATCACCATCTGTCTATTAAATAAAGTATCTCGTATAGATATATCACCATCTGTCTGTCTGTTAAATAAAGCCTCTTGTATAGATATATCACCATCTGTCTGTCTATTAAATAAAGCCTCTTGTATAGATATATCACCATCTGTCTGTTAAATAAAGCCTCTTGTATAGATATATCACCATCTGTCTGTCTGTTAAATAAAGCCTCTTGTATAGATATATCACCATCTGTCTGTTAAATAAAGCCTCTTGTATAGATATATCACCATCTGTCTGTCTATTAAATAAAGCCTCTTGTATAGATATATCACCATCTGTCTGTTAAATAAAGCCTCTTGTATAGATATATCACCATCTGTCTGTTAAATAAAGCCTCTTGTATAGATATATCACCATCTGTCTGTTAAATAAAGCCTCTTGTATAGATATATCACCATCTGTCTGTTAAATAAAGCCTCTTGTATAGATATATCACCATCTGTCTGTTAAATAAAGCCTCTTGTATAGATATATCACCATCTGTGTCTCACCTTCAGCCACTTGTATAGATATATCACCATCTGTCTGTTAAATAAAGCCTCTTGTATAGATATATCACCATCTGTGTCTCACCTTCAGCCACTTGTATAGATATATCACCATCTGTCTGTTAAATAAAGTATCTTGTATAGATATATCACCATCTGTGTCTCACCTTCAGCCACTTGTATAGATATATCACCATCTGTCTGTTAAATAAAGTATCTTGTATAGATATATCACCATCTGTCTGTTAAATAAAGTATCTTGTATAGATATATCACCATCTGTCTGTTAAATAAAGCCTCTTGTATAGATATATCACCATCTGTCTATTAAATAAAGCCTCTTGTATAGATATATCACCATCTGTCTGTTAAATAAAGCCTCTTGTATAGATATATCACCATCTGTCTGTTAAATAAAGCCTCTTGTATAGATATATCACCATCTGTCTGTTAAATAAAGTATCTTGTATAGATATATCACCATCTGTCTGTTAAATAAAGCCTCTTGTATAAATATATCACCATCTGTGTCTCACCTTCAGCCACTTGTCAACACACTTGGTGTGGAACTCATGGTAACAGGGCAGGACTCTTAGCAGCTGACGAGACTCAAAGTCACACATACACACCACGCACCTGGAACAGAGACACAACGTTAATACAACATACACACCACGCACCTGGAACAGAGACACAACGTTAATACAACATACACACCACGCACCTGGAACAGAGACACAACGTTAATACAACATACACACCACGCACCTGGAACAGAGACACAACGTTAATACAACATACACACCACGCACCTGGAACAGAGAGACAACGTTAATACAACATACACACCACGCACCTGGAACAGAGACACAACGTTAATACAACATACACACCACGCACCTGGAACAGAGACACAACGTTAATACAACATACACACCTGGAACAGAGACAACGTTAATACAACATACACACCACGCACCTGGAACAGAGACACAACGTTAATACAACATACACACCTGGAACAGAGACAACGTTAATACAACATACACTGGAACCACGCACCTGGAACAGAGACACAACGTTAATACAACATACACACCACGCACCTGGAACAGAGACACAACGTTAATACAACATACACACCTGGAACAGAGACAACGTTAATACAACATACACACCACGCACCTGGAACAGAGACACAACGTTAATACAACATACACACCTGGAACAGAGACACAACGTTAATACAACATACACACCTGGAACAGAGACAACGTTAATACAACATACACACCTGGAACAGAGACAACGTTAATACAACATACACACCACGCACCTGGAACAGAGACACAACGTTAATACAACATACACACCACGCACCTGGAACAGAGACACAACGTTAATACAACATACGCACCTGGAACAGAGACACAACGTTAATACAACATACGCACCTGGAACAGAGACACAACGTTAATACAACATACACACCTGGAACAGAGACACAACGTTAATACAACATACACACCACGCACCTGGAACAGAGAGACAACGTTAATACAACATACACACCACGCACCTGGAACAGAGAGACAACGTTAATACAACATACACACCACGCACCTGGAACAGAGACAACGTTAATACAACGTTAATACAACATACACACCACGCACCTGGAACAGAGACACAACGTTAATACAACATACACACCTGGAACAGAGACACAACGTTAATACAACATACACACCTGGAACAGAGACACAACGTTAATACAACATACACACCTGGAACAGAGACACAACGTTAATACAACATACACACCACGCACCTGGAACAGAGACACAACGTTAATACAACATACACACCTGGAACAGAGAGACAACGTTAATACAACATACACACCTGGAACAGAGACACAACGTTAATACAACATACACACCTGGAACAGAGACACAACGTTAATACAACATACATACCACGCACCTGGAACAGAGAGACAACGTTAATACAACATACACACCTGGAACAGAGAGACAACGTTAATACAACATACACACCTGGAACAGAGAGACAACGTTAATACAACATACACACCTGGAACAGAGACACAACGTACAACATAATACAACATACACACCTGGAACAGAGACACAACGTTAATACAACATACACACCTGGAACAGAGACACAACGTTAATACAACATACACACCTGGAACAGAGACACAACGTTAATACAACATACACACCTGGAACAGAGACACAACGTTAATACAACATACACACCTGGAACAGAGACACAACGTTAATACAACATACACACCACGCACCTGGAACAGAGACACAACGTTAATACAACATACACACCACGCACCTGGAACAGAGACACAACGTTAATACAACATACACACCTGGAACAGAGACACACGTTAATACAACATACACACCTGGAACAGAGACACAACGTTAATACAACATACACACCTGGAACAGAGACACAACGTTAATACAACATACACACCACGCACCTGGAACAGAGACACAACGTTAATACAACATACACACCTGGAACAGAGAGACAACGTTAATACAACATACACACCTGGAACAGAGACACAACGTTAATACAACATACACACCACGCACCTGGAACAGAGAGACAACGTTAATACAACATACACACCTGGAACAGAGACACAACGTTAATACAACATACACACCACGCACCTGGAACAGAGAGACAACGTTAATACAACATACACACCTGGAACAGAGACACAACGTTAATACAACAGAGACAACTGGTGGTTGTTGAAGGGACTCTACTCACAGTGTCTGTTCTGACTGGTGGTTGTTGAAGGGACTCTACTCACAGTGTCTGTTCTGATTGGTGGTTGAAGGGACTCTACTCACAGTGTCTGTTCTGATTGGTGGTTGTCGAAGGGACTCTACTCACAGTGTCTGTTCTGATTGGTGGTTGAAGGGACTACTCACAGTGTCTGTTCTGATTGGTGGTTGAAGGGACTCTACTCACTGTGTCTGTTCTGATTGGTGGTTGTCGAAGGGACTCTACTCACAGTGTCTGTTCTGATTGGTGGTTGTTGAAGGGACTCTACTCACAGTGTCTGTTCTGACTGGTGGTTGTTGAAGGGACTCTACTCACAGTGTCTGTTCTGATTGGTGGTTGTCGAAGGGACTCTACTCACAGTGTCTGTTCTGATTGGTGGTTGTCGAAGGGACTCTACTCACAGTGTCTGTTCTGATTGGTTGTTGAAGGGACTCTACTCACAGTGTCTGTTCTGATTGGTGGTTGAAGGGACTCTACTCACAGTGTCTGTTCTGATTGGTTGTTGAAGGGACTCTACTCACAGTGTCTGTTCTGATTGGTGGTTGAAGGGACTCTACTCACAGTGTCTGTTCTGACTGGTGGTTGTTGAAGGGACTACTCACAGTGTCTGTTCTGATTGGTGGTTGTTGAAGGGACTACTCACAGTGTCTGTTCTGATTGGTGGTTGTCGAAGGGACTCTACTCACAGTGTCTGTTCTGATTGGTGGTTGTTGGGGTTGAAGCGGTAGGAGGGAAGTTGTTCTATGTCAGCCTTGGTCAGTCCTCTGGGTTTAGCCTCGCCCAGTCGCTCTGCTAGGTTCAACAGGGCCTGGAGGTCAGACAGGGGGGGTTAAAGGTCAGAGAAGAGCCTATTGTCCTCCCATCTACCTTAGGTGCTTTCAGCCTTGAGGACATAACAGCATTGGGATTGATAGACACTATCATGTTCTGCATAGTGTACATCTACACACCAATCAACAGGTTTGAATCCGTTTAGCCCACTGAGCTGAAGCCTAGGCATTATCTATTGGAACTAACGAGGCTAGATGGTTCAGCCAACACCAGACTGTAGTTCATTAAAACTACCTCCACTACATTAGAGTAGACTAGACCATATAGATGTATAGTTAACTCTGTGGCTAGCTTACCTCCACTAGACCATATAGATGTATAGTTAGCTCTGTGGCTAGCTTACCTCCACTACACTAGACCATATAGATGTATAGTTAGCTCTGTGGCTAGCTTACCTCCACTACACTATATAGATGTATAGTTAGCTCTGTGGCTAGCTTACCTCCACTACACCATATAGATGTATAGTTAGCTCTGTGGCTAGCTTACCTCCACTAGACCATATAGATGTATAGTTAGCTCTGTGGCTAGCTTACCTCCACTAGACCATATAGATGTATAGTTAGCTCTGTGGCTAGCTAGACCATATAGATGTATAGTTAGCTCTGTGGCTAGCTTACCTCCTCTACACTAGACCATATAGATGTATAGTTAGCTCTGTGGCTAGCTTACCTCCTCTACACTAGACCATATAGATGTATAGTTAGCTCTGTGGCTAGCTTACCTCCACTAGAACATATAGATGTATAGTTAGCTCTGTGGCTAGCTTACCTCCACTACACCATATAGATGTATAGTTAGCTCTGTGGCTAGCTTACCTCCACTACACCATATAGATGTATAGTTAGCTCTGTGGCTAGCTTACCTCCACTACACTAGACCATATGGATGTAGCTAGCTTACTTCATAGTTCTCTACCTCTCCATCATCCACATCTAACTCTAGACTGATGGTAGGACCGACTGTAGGACCCACTGGAAGCATCGACCTGTGAGACAGGAGAGGGAGAGAGAGGAGAGATGGAGAGACAGGGGAGAGAGAGAGAAGAGGGGGAGAGAGGAGAGAGAGGAGAGATGGAGAGACAGGGGAGAGAGGGAGAGAGAGAGAAGAGGGGGAGAGAAGAGAGGTGGAGAGACAGGGGAGAGAGAGAGGGGAGAGAGGAGGTACATTTGAATAAACAAAATGATCACCATGCCTACTAATATAACGTCATACAGTATTATACCATATAACCCATGATTTGTTCCAACGTGTACTGCATACCAGGTGATGCTACAACAACAAGAGAAGAAGAAGTACTCACAGGAAGTAAGGCAGGAAGCCTGGGTGGTAGGGGGGCGGGGGCACGGTCTGCTGGGAGCGGTAACGACGCCCTGTGATTCGCCGAGGCATGAAGTGGGGGTACGGCTGGGAGAGGGACAGAGGAAGGAACGGTAAGAACCCTTCATAGAGGTGAGGACATGTTGTTCTCCATCTGTGTGTGTGTGTGTGTGTGTGTGTGTGTGTGTGTGTGTGTGTGTGTGTGTGTGTGTGTGTGTGTGTGTGTGTGTGTGTGTGTGTGTGTATAACATACTGTTATTGTAACATGTTGTGAATGCATTGTATAGTTTTTAAAAATGTATAACTGCCTTAATTCTGCTGGACCCCAGGAAGAGTAGCTGCTGCCTTGGCAGGAACTAATAGGGATCCATAATAAACCCCATGAAGAGTAGCTGCTGCCTTGGCAGGAACTAACAGGGATCCATAATAAACCCCAGGAAAAGTAGCTGCTGCCTTGGCAGGAACTAATGGGGATCCATAATAAACCCCAGGAAAAGTAGCTGCTGCCTTGGCAGGAACTAATGGGGATCCATAATAAACCCCATGAAGAGTAGCTGCTGCCTTGACAGGAACTAATGGGGATCCATATTAAACCCCCAGGAAGAGTAGCTGCTGCCTTGGCAGGAACTAATGGGGATCCATAATAAACCCCCAGGAAGAGTAGCTGCTGCCTTGGCAGGAACTAATGGGGATCCATAATAAACCCCAGGAAGAGTAGCTGCTGCCTTGGCAGGAACTAATAGGGATCCATAATAAACCCCATGAAGAGTAGCTGCTGCCTTGGCAGGAACTAACAGGGATCCATAATAAACCCCAGGAAAAGTAGCTGCTGCCTTGGCAGGAACTAATGGGGATCCATAATAAACCCCAGGAAAAGTAGCTGCTGCCTTGGCAGGAACTAATGGGGATCCATAATAAACCCCAGGAAGAGTAGCTGCTGCCTTGGCAGGAACTAATGGGGATCCATAATAAACCCCAGGAAGAGTAGCTGCTGCCTTGACAGGAACTAATGGGGATCCATAATAAACCCCAGGAAGAGTAGCTGCTGCCTTGACAGGAACTAATGGGGATCCATAATAAACCCCAGGAAGAGTAGCTGCTGCCTTGGCAGGAACTAATGGGGATCCATAATAACCCCCAGGAAGAGTAGCTGCTGCCTTGGCAGGAACTAATGGGGATCCATATTACGCCCCAGGAAGAGTAGCTGCTGCCTTGACAGGAACTAATGGGGATCTATAATAAACCCCAGGAAGAGTAGCTGCTGCCTTGGCAGGAACTAATGGGGATCCATATTACGCCCCAGGAAGAGTAGCTGCTGCCTTGACAGGAACTAATGGGGATCCATAATAAACCCCAGGAAGAGTAGCTGCTGCCTTGGCAGGAACTAATGGGGATCCATAATAAATACAAATACTTAAACGAGTGGCCGTGCAAGAAAGAGAAAGGAACTGGAGGGGGGTAGGGGGCAGGGAGGAAGGGTGAGCGAGGTACTGGGGCTGGGGGGTGGGGGGGGGCGTCTTACCACTCCGAACAGCTCCTGTGACAGGGAGTCGTGATGAGACAGGAACTGGAGGGGTGTGGAGGGGGGCAGGGAGGAGGGGTGGTGTCCTCCATGAGGGTAGTTGAACCCCCCTCCCACAGACAGGTGCTCTCCAAGCAGCTCCACCTCATTCTCTATCCTCTGCAACGGCTATGACAGGGATACAAAGGGTTATGTAGGGTCATAAGCATACAAAAAGGGCTATGAAGGGTCATAGGCATATTAAAAGGGCTATGTAGGGTCATGGGCATATTAAAAGGGCTATGAAGGGTCATGGGCATATTAAAAGGGCTATGAAGGGTCATGGGCATATTAAAAGGGCTATGTAGGGTCATGGGCATATTAAAAGGGCTATGAAGGGTCATGGGCATATTAAAAGGGCTATGAAGGGTCAGGGCTATGAAGGGTCATGGGCATATTAAAAGGGCTATGAAGGGTCATAGGCATATTAAAAGGGCTATGAAGGGTCATAGGCATATTAAAAGGGCTATGAAGGGTCATAGGCATATTAAAAGGGCTATGAAGGGTCATAGGCATATTAAAAGGGCTATGAAGGGTCATAGGCATATTAAAAGGGCTATGAAGAGTCATAGGCATACATAAGGAGACTATGTGCTGTTACAACTTGTTCTCTAGTCTCAAGGGTTCTCTAGGCCAGGGGGGGAAGTTTATAATGGACTCTAAAACTGTTATGTCAAGTCACTAATTATAATTCAAGTCAAAGTGAGCACAGAGTAAATAGAAGACAATTTAAAGATGTGAATATGAGACTTAACTTAACCATTCTGTGACTAAGCAGAACAGCAGCAACTTATTTAACCAAGTAGTAACAATGCAGATTCAACATTACAAAACCAGGGCCTGGACGGCACCACTACCTTAACGGGCCTGGACGGCACCACTACCTTAACGGGCCTGGACGGCACCACTACCTTAACGGGCCTGGACGGCACCACTACCTTAACGGGCCTGGACGGCACCACTACCTTAACGGGCCTGGACGGCACCACTACCTTAACGGGCCTGGACGGCACCACTAGCTTAACGGGCCTGGACGGCACCACTAGCTTAACGGGCCTGGACGGCACCACTAGCTTAACGGGCCTGGACGGCACCACTAGCTTAACGGTTAGAGGGCCTGGGCGGCACCACTAGCTTAACGGTTAGAGGGCCTGGGCGGCACCACTAGCTTAACGGTTAGAGGGCCTGGGCGGCACCACTAGCTTAACGGTTAGAGGGCCTGGGCGGCACCACTAGCTTAACGGGCCTGGGCGGCACCACTAGCTTAACGGGCCTGGACGGCACCACTAGCTTAACGGGCCTGGACGGCACCACTAGCTTAACGGGCCTGGACGGCACCACTAGCTTAACGGTTAGGGCCTGGACGGCACCACTAGCTTAACGGTTAGAGGGCCTGGCGGCACCACTAGCTTAACGGGCCTGGACGGCACCACTAGCTTAACTAGGGCCTGGACGGCACCACTAGCTTAACGGGCCTGGGCGGCACCACTAGCTTAACGGGCCTGGACGGCACCACTAGCTTAACGGGCCTGGGCGGCACCACTAGCTTAACGGGCCTGGACGGCACCACTAGCTTAACGGGCCTGGACGGCACCACTAGCTTAACGGGCCTGGACGGCACCACTAGCTTAACGGGCCTGGACGGCACCACTAGCTTAACGGGCCTGGACGGCACCACTAGCTTAACGGGCCTGGGCGGCACCACTAGCTTAACGGCCTGGACGGCACCACTAGCTTAACGGGCCTGGACGGCACCACTAGCTTAACGGCCTGGGCGGCACCACTAGCTTAACGGTTAGGACGGGCCTGGGCGGCACCACTACCTTAACGGTTAGAGGGCCTGGGCGGCACCACTACCTTAACGGGCCTGGCGGCACCACTACCTTAACGGTTAGGGCCTGGACGGCACCACTACCTTAACGGGCCTGGGCGGCACCACTAGCTTAAGGGCCTGGACGGCACCACTAGCTTAACGGTTAGAGGGCCTGGGCGGCACCACTACCTTAACGGCACCACTACCTTAAGAGGGCCTGGACGGCACCACTACGGTTAACGGTTAGGGCCTGGGCGGCACCACTACCTTAAAGGGCCTGGGCGGCACCACTAGCTTAACGGGCCTGGACGGCACCACTACCTTAACGGGCCTGGACGGCACCACTAGCTTAACGGGCCTGGACGGCACCACTACCTTAACGGCCTGGACGGCACCACTACCTTAACGGCCTGGGCGGCACCACTACCTTAATGGCCTGGACGGCACCACTAGCTTAACGGTTAGAGGGCCTGGGCGGCACCACTACCTTAACGGTTAGAGGGCCTGGACGGCACCACTACCTTAACGGGCCTGGACGGCACCACTACCTTAACGGGCCTGGAGCGGCACCACTAGAGGGCCTGGACGGCACCACTAGCTTAACGGTTAGAGGGCCTGGGCGGCACCACTACCTTAACGGGCCTGGACGGCACCACTACCTTAACGGGCCTGGACGGCACCACTACCTTAACGGGCCTGGACGGCACCACTACCTTAACGGGCCTGGACGGCACCACTACCTTAATGGTGGACGGCACCACTAGCTTAACGGTTAGAGGGCCTGGACGGCACCACTACCTTAACGGTTTAGAGGGCCTGGACGGCACCACTACCTTAACGGTTAGAGGGCCTGGGCGGCACCACTACCTTAACGGTTAGAGGGCCTGGACGGCACCACTAGCTTAACGGTTAGAGGGCCTGGGCGGCACCACTACCTTAACGGTTAGAGGGCCTGGACGGCACCACTACCTTAACGGTGGGCGGCACCACTAGAGGGCCTGGACGGCACCACTACCTTAACGGTTAGAGGGCCTGGACGGCACCACTACCTTAACGGTTAGAGGGCCTGGACGGCACCACTACCTTAACGGTTAGAGGGCCTGGACGGCACCACTACCTTAACGGTTAGAGGGCCTGGGCGGCACCACTACCTTAACGGGCCTGGACGGCACCACTACCTTAACGGGCCTGGACGGCACCACTACCTTAACGGGCCTGGACGGCACCACTACCTTAATGGTGGACGGCACCACTAGCTTAACGGTTAGAGGGCCTGGGCGGCACCACTACCTTAACGGTTAGAGGGCCTGGGCGGCACCACTACCTTAACGGTTAGAGGGCCTGGGCGGCACCACTAGCTTAACGGTTAGAGGGCCTGGGCGGCACCACTACCTTAACGGTTAGAGGGCCTGGGCGGCACCACTAGCTTAACGGTGGGCGGCACCACTAGCTTAACGGTTAGAGGGCCTGGGCGGCACCACTAGCTTAACGGTGGGCGGCACCACTAGCTTAACGGTTAGAGGGCCTGGGCGGCACCACTAGCTTAACGGTTAGAGGGCCTGGGCGGCACCACTAGCTTAACGGTTAGAGGGCCTGGGCGGCACCACTAGCTTAACGGTTAGAGGGCCTGGGCGGCACCACTAGCTTAACGGTTAGAGGGCCTGGGCGGCACCACTAGCTTAACGGTTAGAGGGCCTGGACGGCACCACTACCTTAACGGTGGACGGCACCACTACCTTAACGGTTAGAGGGCCTGGGCGGCACCGCTACCTTAACGGTTAGAGGGCCTGGGCGGCACCACTAGCTTAACGGTTAGAGGGCCTGGACGGCACCACTACCTTAACGGTTAGAGGGCCTGGGGCCTAGAGGGGGCGGCACCACTACCTTAACGGTTAGAGGGCCTGGACGGCACCACTAGCTTAACGGTTAGAGGGCCTGGACGGCACCACTAGCTTAACGGTTAGAGGGCCTGAGCGGCACCACTAGCTTAACGGTTAGAGGGCCTGGGCGGCACCACTACCTTAACGGTTAGAGGGCCTGGACGGCACCACTACCTTAACGGTTAGAGGGCCTGGACGGCACCACTACCTTAACGGTTAGAGGGCCTGGACGGCACCACTACCTTAACGGTTAGAGGGCCTGGGCGGCACCACTACCTTAACGGTTAGAGGGCCTGGACGGCACCACTACCTTAACGGTTAGAGGGCCTGGACGGCACCACTACCTTAACGGTTAGAGGGCCTGGACGGCACCACTACCTTAACGGTTAGAGGGCCTGGACGGCACCACTACCTTAACGGTTAGAGGGCCTGGGTAGTCCCACAGGGCGGCACACGATTGGCCCAGTGTCGTCCGGGTTAGGGGAGGGTTTGGACAGGGTAGGCCGTCATTGTAAATAAGAATGTATTTAAGAGTCGTTACATCTAATTGCATGATATTCAAAAAACAAACTAGAGTGGGTACTTTGAAAAACACGGACATTAAAAACAAAAACTAGATTGGATCCTTGGAGAAAACGTCATAAATACAACTCCTGATTATTATGAAAATCAAGAGAGATGTGTTTCTTACCGATCTGGACTGTTGTGTCGGGAAGGGAAGGAAATGTCCAGGTGGAGGAGGTGAGGGGGGTGAGGAGAGGTGGGGAGGGGGAGGAGGAAGGAGGATCATTGGAGAGGAGGGAGGGAAAGGAGTAGGGAACAGGTAAATGCTGCACGAACACGCCCCCAGCATCTGAGAGAGAGAGAGAGAGAGAGAGACGGAGAGAGAGACCAGAGACAGAGACAGAGAGAGACAGAGAGAGACAGAGAGAGACAGAGACAGAGAGAGACAGAGAGAGACAGAGAGAGACAGAGAGAGAGACAGAGAGAGAGAGAGAG
>NW_025751230.1:0-16020 GCF_021184085.1 Oncorhynchus gorbuscha
GTGTGTGTGTCTGAATGTGTGTGTGTGTGTGTGTGTGTGTGTGTGTGTGTGTGTGTGTGTGTGTGTGTGTGTGTGTGTGTGTGTGTGTGTGTGTGTGTGTCTGAATGTGTGTGTGTGTGTGTGTGTGTGTGTGTGTGTGTGTGTGTGTGTGTGTGTGTGTGTGTGTGTGTGTGTGTGTGTGTGTGTGTGTGTGTGTGTGTGTGTGTGTCTGAATGTGTGTGTGTGTGTGTGTGTGTGTGTGTGTGTGTGTGTGTGTGTGTGTGTGTGTGTGTGTGTGTGTGTGTGTGTGTTTGTGTCTGAATGTGTGTGTGTTTGTGTCTGAACGTGTGTGTGTGTGTGTGTGTGTGTGTGTGTGTGTGTGTGTGTGTGTGTGTGTGTGTGTGTGTGTGTGTGTGTGTGTGAATGTGTGTGTGTGTGTGTGTGTGTGTGTGTGTGTGTGTGTGTGTGTGTGTGTGTGTGTGTGTGTGTGTGTGTGTCTGAATGTGTGTGTGTGTGTGTGTGTGTGTGTGTGTGTGTGTGTGTGTGTGTGTGTGTGTGTGTGTGTGTGTGTGTGTGTGTGTGTGTGTGTGTGTGTGTGTGTGTCTGAATGTGTGTGTGTGTGAATGTGTGTGTGTGTCTGAATGTGTGTGTGTGTCTGAATGTGTGTGTGTGTCTGAATGTGTGTGTGTGTCCTTGAGGCCAGAGCAGTGTGTTATTGATCGCAACTCTCTGTTTAACAGCCTTTAGATTTCTTATTCAGCCACCAGGACCATGTCTTACAGGAGGAATACCAACATGTCTGGGTGTGTGGTAGGTGTGTGGTAGGTCTGTGTGGTAGGTATGTGGTAGGTGTGTGGTAGGTCTGTGTGGTAGGTGTGTGGTAGGTCTGTGTGGTAGGTGTGTGGTAGGTGTGTGTGGTAGGTGTGTGGTAGGTCTGTGTGGTAGGTGTGTGGTAGGTCTGTGTGGTAGGTGTGTGGTAGGTATGTGTGGTAGGTGGGTGTGGTGGGTGTGGTAGGTTGACAACTCCATTGTGTCCTCCTCCCAGAGCGCTAAGAACCTTGGTGTGATCCTGGACAACACCCTGTCGTTCTCAACCAACATCATGGCGGTGGCCCGTTCCTGTAGGTTCATGCTCTACAACATCCGCAGAGTACGACCCTGCCTCACACAGGAAGCGGCGCAGGTCCTAATCCAGGCACTTGTCATCTCCCGTCTGGATTACTGCAACTCGCTGTTGGCTGGGCTCCCTGCCTGTGCCATTAAACCCCTTCAACTCATCCAGAACGCCGCAGCCCGTCTGGTGTTCAACCTTCCCAAGTTCTCTCACGTCACCCCGCTCCTCCGTTCTCTCCACTGGCTTCCAGTTGAAGCTCGCATCCGCTACAAGACCATGGTGCTTGCCTACGGAGCTGTGAGGGGAACGGCACCTCAGTACCTCCAGGCTCTGATCAGGCCCTACACCCAAACAAGGGCACTGCGTTCATCCACCTCTGGCCTGCTCCTCCCTACCACTGAGGAAGTACACAGCTCCCGCTCAGCCCAGTCAAAACTGTTTGCTGCTCTGGCCCCCAATGGTGGAACAAACTCCCTCACGACGCCAGGACAGCGGAGTCAATCACCACCTTCCGGAACACCTGAAACCCCACCTCTTTAAGGAATACCTAGGATAGGATAAGTATTCCCCCCTTTAAGATTTAGATGCACTATTGTAAAGTGACTGTTCCACTGGATGTCATAAGGTGAATGCACCAATTTGTAAGTCGCTCTGATAAGAGCGTCTGCTAAATGACTTAAATGTAAATGTAAATGTAATGGTAGGTGTATGTGGTAGGTATGTGGTAGGTGTGTGTGGTAGGTGTGTGTGGTGGGTGTGTGGTAGGTGTGGGTGGTAGGTGTGTGTGGTAGGTGTGTGTAGTGTGTGAGTGGTAGGTGTGTGTGGTGTGTGGGTGGTAGGTGTGTGTGGTAGTTGTGTGTGGTGGGTGTGGTAGGTTTGGGTGGTAGGTGTGTGTGGTATGTGTGTGGTAGGTGTGTGGTAGGTGTATGTGGTAGGTATGTGGTAGGTGTGTGTGGTACGTGTGTGTGGTAGGTGTGGGTGGTGGGTGTGTGGTAGGTGTGGGTGGTAGGTGTGGGTGGTAGGTGTGTGTGTGGTAGGTTTGGTGGTAGGTTTGGTGGTAGGTGTGTGTGGTAGGTGTGTTCAGTGTTGGGTGGAGAACAGGGTTCCGTGTGGGGTGGAGAACAGGGTTCAGTGTTGGGTGGAGAACAGGGTTCAGTGTTGGGTGGAGAACAGGGTTCAGTGTTGGGTGGAGAACAGAGTTTGGTGTGGGGTAGATAACAGTGTTTAGTGTGGGGTAGAAAACAGAGTTTGGTGTGGGGTAGAGAACAGAGTTTGGTGTGGGGTAGAGAACAGAGTTTGGTGTGGGGTAGAGAACAGTGTTTGGTGTGGGGTAGAGAACAGTGTTTGGTGTGGGGTAGAGAACAGAGTTTGGTGTGGGGTAGAGAACAGAGTTTGGTGTGGGGTAGAGAACAGAGTTTGGTGTGGGGTAGATAACAGTGTTTAGTGTGGGGTAGAGAACAGAGTTTGGTGTGGGGTAGATAACAGTGTTTAGTGTGGGGTAGATAATAGAGTCTAGTGTGGGCTAACCAGACACACAGCTAGTCAGCTCGCCAGACAGATACACAGCTAGTCAGCTAGCCAGACAGACACACAGCTTGTCAGCTAGCCAGACTCACATACAGCTAGCCAGACTCACAGACAACTAGCCAGAAAGACATACAGACAGACACAAAGCTGGCCAGCTAGCCAGACAGACACACAGCTAGTCAGCTAGCCAGACAGACACACAGCTAGCCAGACTCACATACAGCTAGCCAGACAGACAACTAGCCAGAAAGACATACAGACAGACACAAAGCTAGCCATCTAGCCAGACAGACACACAGCTAGCCAGACTCACATACAGCTAGCCATACATACAGACATACAGACACACAGCTAGTCAGCTAGCCAGACAGACACACAGCTAGTCAGCTAGCCAGACATACACACAGCTAGCCAGACATACAAACAGCTAGCCAGACATATAGACAGACAGCTGGCCAGCCAGGTTGACAGACACACATACAGCTAGCCAGCCAGACAGACGGCTAGCCAGCCAGCCAGACAACTAGCCAGACAGACAGACACACAGCTAGCCAGACATCTAGCTAGCCAGCCAGACAGCTAGCCAGACAGACAACTAGCCAGACAGCCAGCTAGCCAGCTAGACAGACAGCTAGCCAGAGAGACAGCCAGCTAGCCAGCCAGCCAGAAAGCATATACAGTACAATACACACTCACTGATCTATACATCATATTGTTGTTTGGAGGTGGAAGTGATTGGTAGATCAGGGACTGTATAGTGTCTTAAAGCAGGAGTGCTGATTTAGAATCAGTTGTGCCTTCAAGGTCACAATGAATAAGATGACATGGACAGGGGGGACCTGATCCTAGATCAGCACTCCTGCTCTGAGATGCTTGATACACACGGCTGTAGGTCAATACAAGTAGGGTGAAAGTAGTATGATCTCCGTTAGGTTTTTTCCTAAAATGGTTAGGAGGTCAACTTCTACCAGAGTGTGCATGGTGAGAGACAGTAGGACAGAAACAGAGTGCATTTTGGGATAGGGGTTGGCTTCAGTTGGGGTTTAAAAGCACACACAACGAGAGGAATTGTACCAACACAAACACCACACACAGCTTAGCAAAATGATGTCGTTTTGAGCAGCTGTGTCTGCAGTGCTGCTGTTGATACTGATGTTGGCCGGCGGTATAGTATAGTATAGTATAGTATAGTATAGTATAGTATAGTACATTATAGTACAGCATAGTATAGTACAGTATAGCATAGTATAGTATATTACAGTATAGCACAGTATAGCATAGTATAGTATAGCACAGTATAGCATAGTATAGTATAGTACAGTATAGTACAGCATAGTATAGTATAGTACAGTATAGCAAAGTATAGGACAGTATAGCATAGTATAGTATAGCACAGTATAGCATAGTATAGTATAGTACAGTATAGCTTAGTATAGTATAGTACAGTACAGTATAGCATAGTATAGTATAGTACAGTATAGCACAGTATAGCATAGTATAGTACATTATAGCATAGTATAGTACAGTATAGTACAGTATAACATAGTATAGTGCAGTATAGCATAGCATAGTACAGTATAGCATAGCATATTACAGTATAGTACAGTATAGCATAGTATAGTACAGTATAGCATAGTATAGCATAGTAAAGTATAGCGTAGTATAGTATAGTACAGTACAGTACTGTATAGCATAGTATAGTACAGTATAGTACAGTATAGCATAGTATAGTATAGTGCAGTATAGTACAGTATAGCATAGCATAGTACAGTATAGTATAGCATGCCGCACTAAAGTTTAGTATAGTATGGTATAGCATAGTATAGCATAGTACAGTATAGTATAGCACGCCACACTATAGTTTAGTATAGTATGGTATAGCATAGTATAGCATAGTACAGTATAGTATAGCATAGTACAGTATAGCATAGCATAGTACAGTATAGCACGCCACACTATAGTTTAGTATAGTATGGTATAGCATAGTATAGCATAGTACAGTATAGCATAGTACAGTATAGTATAGCATATTATAGCATAGTACAGTATAGTATAGCACAGTACAGTATAGTATAGCATAGTACAGTATAGTATGGTATGGTACAGTATAGCATAGTATAGCATAGTATAGTACAGTATAGCATAATATAGTATAGTACAGTATAGCATAGTATAGCATAGTACAGTATAGCATAGAATAGTATAGTACAGTATAGTACAGTATAGTATAGTACAGCATAGTATAGTATAGTACAGTATAGCATAGTATAGTATAGTACAGTATAGCATAGTATAGTACAGTATAGCATAGTATAGTATAGTACAGTATAGTACAGTATAGTACAGTATAGTACAGTATAGCATAGTATAGTATAGTACAGTATAGTACAGTATATCATAGTATAGTATAGTACAGTATAGCATAGTATAGTACAGTATAGCATAGTATGGCATAGTATAGTACAGTATAGCATAGTATAGTACAGTATAGTACAGTATAGCATAGAATAGTATAGTACAGTATAGCATGGTATAGTACAGTATAGTACAGTATAGCATGGTATAGTACAGTATAGCATAGTATAGTATAGTACAGTGCAGTATAGTACAGTATAGCATAGCATAGTACAGTATAGTATAGCACGCCACACTATAGTTTAGTATAGTACGGTATAGCATAGTATAGCATAGTGCAGTATAGTATAGCACGCCGCACTATAGTTTAGTATAGCATAGTACAGTATAGCATAGCATAGTACAGTATAGTATAGCACGCCACACTATAGCTTAGTATAGTATGGTATAGCATAGTATAGCATAGTACAGTATAGTATAGCATAGTACAGTATAGCATAGCATAGTACAGTATAGCACGCCGCACTATAGTTTAGTATAGTATGGTATAGCATAGTATAGCATAGTACAGTATAGCATAGTTTAGCATAGTACAGTATAGTATAGCATAGTATAGCACAGTACAGTATAGTATAGCATAGTACAGTATAGTATGGTATGGTACAATATAGCATGGTATAGTATAGTATAGTGCAGTATAGCACAGTACAGTATAGTATAGTCCAATATGGCATAGTACAGTATAGCATAGTACAGTATAGTACAGTATAGCATAGTACAGTGTAGCATAGTACAGTATAGTATAGTATAGTACAGCGGTGCACAATAGTATAGCATGGTATAACATAGTATGGTATAGTGCGGAGGTGCACAATAGTGTAGTATAGCATAGGAGAGTATGGTATAGCGTGGCGGTGCAGTATAGTATAGTATAGTATAGTATGCTATAGTATAGTATAGTGCAGCGACGTACAATAGTATAGTATAGCATAGTGGCGTGGTGTAGTATAGTATAGCGTAGTGGTGTAGTATAGTGTAGTGTTGCGCAGTGGTGTAGCGCAGCATAGTATAGTGTAAAGGTGCAGTATGGTATAGTATATTGCAGTGGTGCAGAATAGCAAAGTATAGCAGAGTATAGCAGAGTATTGTGTAGTATAGTATAGCAAGGTAAAGTGTAGCACAGTGTAGCATAGTGTAGTATGATGTAGTGTGGTGTTGTATAGTACAGTGTAGTATGGTGTAGTGTGGTATGGTGTCGTGTATTATAGTGGTGTAGCATAGTATGGTATAGCGTGGTATAGTATAGTTCAGGATAGTACAGTGCAGCAGTGTAGTACGGTATAGTATAGTATAGTGTAAGTGTGTAGTATAGTATAGTGCAGCATAGTATAGTGTAGCAGTGCGGTGTAGTATAGTATGGCATAGTATCGTGTAGTATAGTATAGTGTTGCATGGTATAGTTTTGTGGTGTAGTATAGTATGGGATAGTATATTGCGGTGTAGCATAGCATAGTGTAACATAGCACAGTGTAGTAAAGTATAGTGCAGCATAGTATAGTGTAGGATAGTATAGTGTGGTGGTGTAGTATCATATAGGATAGTGTAGTATTGTGCCGTGGTGTAGTATCATATAGGATAGTGTAGTATAGTGCAGTGGTGTAGTATCGTGTAGTATAGTGTAGTATCGTGCAGTGGTGTAGTATCATATAGTATAGTGTAGTATCGTGCAGTGGTGTAGTATCATATAGTATAGTGTAGTATCGTGCAGTGGTGTAGTATCATATAGTATAGTGTAGTATCGTGCAGTGGTGTAGTATCATATAGTATAGTGTAGTACCGTGCAGTGGTGTAGTATAGTGCAGTATAGTATGGTGTGAAGTGGTGTGGTGTAGGTAGTGGTGTAGTGTAGTGGTGTAGTGTAGTGGTGTAGTGTAGTGTGGTGGTGTAGTGTAGTGGTGTAGTGGTGTAGTGGTGAAGTGGTGTGGTGTAGGTAGTGGTGTAGTGTAGTGGTGTAGTGTAGTGTGGTGGTGTAGTGTAGTGGTGTAGTGTAGTGGTGTAGTGTAGTGGTGTGGTGTAGAGTCGTGTGGTGTAGTGTAAAGTAGTGTAGTGTAGAGGTGTAGTGTAGTGGTGTAGTGTAGAGGTGTAGTGTAGTGTGGTGGTGTAGTGTAGTGTAGAGAAGTGGTGTGCTGTAGTGGTGTGGTGTAGAGTAGTGGTGTAGTGTAGTGTAGAGTAGTGGTGTAGCGTAGTGTAGAGTAGTGTAGTATAGTATAGTGGTGTGGTGTAGTATAGTATGGTATAGTATATTACAGTGTGGCATAGCACAGAGATGTATAGTATAGTATAGTATAGTATAGTATAGTATAGTATAGTATAGTATAGTATAGTATCGTGTAGTGGTGTAGTATTGTATATTATAGTGTAGCGGTGTCAGATAGTATAGTAATGTAATGTAATGTAGTATAGTACAGTGTAGTGTATAATAGTGTATTGTGGTATAGTGGTGTAGAGTTGTGTAGTGTAGTATAGTGGTGTAGTGTAGTATAGTATAGTGGTGTAGTGTAGTGTAGTGTAGAGTAGAGTTATGTAGTGTGGAGTAGAGTAGTGATGTAGTGTAGTGTAGAGTAGAGTAGAGTAGAGTAGAGTAGTGATGTAGTGTAGTGTGGTGTGGTGTAGTGTAGAGTAGTGATGTAGTGTAGTGTGGTGTGGTGTAGTGTAGAGTAGTGATGTAGTGTAGAGTAGTGGTGTAGTGTTGTGTAGTGTAGACTAGAGTAGTGTAATGTAGAGTAGTGTGGTGTAGAGTAGTGATGTAGTGTAGAGCAGTGGTGTAGTGTAGTGTAGTGTAGTGTAGTGTAGTGTAGTGTAGTGTAGTGTAGTGTAGTATAGTGTAGTATCGTGCAGTGGTGTAGTATCATATAGTATAGTGTAGTATCGTGCAGTGGTGTAGTATCATATAGTATAGTGTAGTATCGTGCAGTGGTGTAGTATAGTGCAGTATAGTATGGTGTGGTGAAGTGGTGTGGTGTAGGTAGTGGTGTAGTGTAGTGGTGTAGTGTAGTGTGGTGGTGTAGTGTAGTGGTGTAGTGGTGTAGTGGTGAAGTGGTGTGGTGTAGGTAGTGGTGTAGTGTAGTGGTGTAGTGTAGTGTGGTGGTGTAGTGTAGTGGTGTAGTGGTGTAGTGGTGAAGTGGTGTGGTGTAGGTAGTGGTGTAGTGTAGTGGTGTAGTGTAGTGTGGTGGTGTAGTGTGGTGGTGTAGTGTAGTGGTGTAGTATAGTGGTGTGGTGTAGAGTCGTGTGGTGTAGTGTAAAGTAGTGTAGTGTAGAGGTGTAGTGTAGTGGTGTAGTGTAGAGGTGTAGTGTAGTGTGGTGGTGTAGTGTAGTGTAGAGAAGTGGTGTGCTGTAGTGGTGTGGTGTAGAGTAGTGGTGTAGTGTAGTGTAGAGTAGTGGTGTAGTGTAGAGTAGTGGTGTAGAGTAGAGTAGTGGTGTAGCGTAGTGTAGAGTAGTGTAGTATAGTATAGTGGTGTGGTGTAGTATAGTATGGTATAGTATATTACAGTGTGGCATAGCACAGAGATGTATAGTAGTATAGTATAGTATAGTATAGTATAGTATAGTATAGTATAGTATAGTATAGTATAGTATAGTATAGTATCGTGTAGTGGTGTAGTATTGTATATTATAGTGTAGCGGTGTCAGATAGTATAGTAATGTAATGTAATGTAGTATAGTACAGTGTAGTGTATAATAGTGTATTGTGGTATAGTGGTGTAGAGTTGTGTAGTGTAGTATAGTGGTGTAGTGTAGTATAGTATAGTGGTGTAGTGTAGTGTAGTGTAGTGTAGAGTAGAGTTATGTAGTGTGGAGTAGAGTAGTGATGTAGTGTAGTGTAGGACATGTTCTGGCCTGGTTTAGGTCTTATCTGTCGGAAAGATATCAGTTTGTCTCTGTGAATGGTTTGTCCTCTGACAAATCAACTGTACATTTCGGTGTTCCTCAAGGTTCTGTTTTAGGACCACTATTGTTTTCACTATATATTTTACCTCTTGGGGATGTTATTCGAAAACATAATGTAAACTTTCACTGCTATGCGGATGACACACAGCTGTACATTTCAATGAAACATGGTGAAGCACCAAAATTGCCCTCGCTAGAAGCATGTGTTTCAGACATAAGGAAGTGGATGGCTGCAAACTTTCTACTATTAAACTCGGACAAAACAGAGATGCTTGTTCTAGGTCCCAAGAAACAAAGAGATCTTCTGTTGAATCTGACAATTAATCTTAATGGTTGTACAGTCGTCTCAAATAAAACTGTGAAGGACCTCGGCGTTACTCTGGACCCTGATCTCTCTTTTGAAGAACATATCAAGACCATTTCGAGGACAGCTTTTTTCCATCTACGTAACATTGCAAAAATCAGAAACTTTCTGTCCAAAAATGATGCAGAAAAATTAATCCATGCTTTTGTCACTTCTAGGTTAGACTACTGCAATGCTCTATTTTCCGGCTACCGGATAAAGCACTAAATAAACTTCAGTTAGTGCTAAATACGGCTGCTAGAATCCTGACTAGAACCAAAAAATTTGATCATATTACTCCAGTGCTAGCCTCTCTACACTGGCTTCCTGTCAAAGCAAGGGCTGATTTCAAGGTTTTACTGCTAACCTACAAAGCATTACATGGGCTTGCTCCTACCTACCTCTCTGATTTGGTCCTGCCGTACATACCTATACGTACGCTACGGTCACAAGACGCAGGCCTCCTAATTGTCCCTAGAATTTCTAAGCAAACAGCTGGAGGCAGGGCTTTCTCCTATAGAGCTCCATTTTTATGGAACGGTCTGCCTACCCATGTCAGAGACGCAAACTCGGTCTCAACCTTTAAGTCTTTACTGAAGACTCATCTCTTCAGTGGGTCATATGATTGAGTGTAGTCTGGCCCAGGAGTGGGAAAGGTGAACGGAAAGGCTCTGGAGCAACGAACCGCCCTTGCTGTCTCTGCCTGGCCGGTTCCCCTTTTCCACTGGGATTCTCTGCCTCTAACCCTGTTACGGGGGCTGAGTCACTGGCTTGCTGGGGCTCTCTCGTGCCGTCCCTGGGGGGGATGCGTCACCTGGGTGGGTTGATTCACTGTTGTGGTCGGCCTGTCTGGGTTCCCCCCCACCCCTTGGGTTGTACCGTGTCGGAGATCTTTGTGGGCTATACTCGGCCTTGTCTCAGGATGGTAAGTTGGTGGTTGAAGATTTCCCTCTAGTGGTGTGGGGGCTGTGCTTTGGCAAAGTGGGTGGGGTTATATCCTTCCTGTTTGGCCCTGTCCGGGGTGTCCTCGGATGGGGCCACAGTGTCTCCTGACCCCTCCTGTCTCAGCCTCCAGTATTTATGCTGCAGTAGTTTTGTGGGGGGCTAGGGTCAGTTTGTTTATCTGGAGTACTTCTCCTGTCCTATTCGGTGTCCTGTGTAAATCTAAGTGTGCGTTCTCTAATTCTCTCCTTCTCTCTTTCTTTCTCTCTCTCGGAGGACCTGAGCCCTAGAACCATGCCCCAGGACTACCTGACATGATGACTCCTTGCTGTCCCCAGTCCACCTGGCCATGCTGCTGCTCCAGATTCAACTGGCCTGGGCCCTAGGACCATGTCCCAGGACTACCTGACATGAGGACTCCTTGCTGTCCCCAGTCCACCTGGCCATGCTCCTGCTCCAGTTTCAACTGTTCTGCCTTACTATTATTCAACCATGCTGGTCATTTATGAACATTTGAACATCTTGGCCACGTTCTGTTATAATCTCCACCTGGCACAGCCAGAAGAGGACTGGCCACCCCACATATGCTCTCTAATTCTCTCTTTCTTTCTCTCTCTCGGAGGACCTGAGCCCTAGGACCGTGCCCCAGGACTACCTGACATGATGGCTCCTTGCTGTCCCCAGTCCACCTGACTGTGCTGCTGCTCCAGTTTCAACTGTTCTGCCTTATTATTATTTGACCATGCTGGTCATTTATGAACATTTGAACATCTTGGTCATGTTCTGTTATAATCTCTACCCGGCACAGCCAGAAGAGGACTGGCCACCCCACATAGCCCGGTTCCTCTCTAGGTTTCTTCCTAGGTTTTGGCCTTTCTAGGAGTTTTCCTAGCCACCGTGCTTTTACACCTGCATTGTTTGCTGTTTGGGGTTTTAGGCTGGGTTTCTGTACAGCACTTTGAGATATCAGCTGATGTACGAAGGGCTATATAAATAAATTTGATTTGATTTGATTTGATTTAGTGTAGAGTAGAGTAGTGATGTAGTGTAGTGTGGTGTGGTGTAGTGTAGAGTAGTGATGTAGTGTAGTGTAGTGTAGTGTAGTGTAGTGTAGTGTAGTGTAGTGTAGTGTAGTGTAGTGTAGTGCAGTGTAGTGTAGTGTAGAGTAGTGTAGTGATGTAGTGTGGTGTAGAGTAGAATAGTGTAGTGTGGTGTGAAATGGGGAGAGAACAGCTGGGCTAGAGGAAAAAGAGAGAACGAGGAAAAGGAGGGAGAAATGGAGGGACTGCGTGCGAAGGGAGAGGCCAGCGATCCACTTTCCCCTCACGCACACAAATCACACACAAACACATACACATAAACACACACACCATCCCTCAGCCCCAGCATTGGCTGGAAACACACAGTCAATACTCCTCTACCTCCATCACCCTCTCTCCTCCTCCTCCCCCTCTCTTTGCCACCTCTTCTCAAACAGATGTGGGTTAGTTCCTATTCAGCTGAGAGACTGAGAAGGGACAGAGACAGCGAGAAAGAGAAAGAGATATTAGTAGCTGAGAAGGGATAGAGACAGGGAGAAAGAGAGATATATTAGTAGCTGAGAAGGGATAGAGACAGGGAGAAAGAGAGATATATTAGTAGCTGAGAAGGGATAGAGACAGGGAGAAAGAGAGATATATTAGTAGCTGAGAAGGGATAGAGACAGGGAGAAAGAGAGAGAGATATATATATATATATATATTAGTAGCTGAAAAGGGATAGAGACAGGGAGAAAGAGAGAGCGATATATATATATATATATTAGTAGCTGAGAAGGGATAGAGACAGGGAGAAAGAGAGAGAGATATATATATATATATATTAGTAGCTGAAAAGGATAGAGACAGGGAGAAAGAGAGAGATATATATATATATTAGTAGCTAAGAAGGGATAGAGACAGGGAGGAAGAGATATATATATATATATATATATATATATATATATATATATATATATATATATATATATATATATATATATATATATATATATTAGTAGCTGAGAAGGGATAGAGACAGGGGAGAAGAGAGAGATGTATATATATATATATATATATATATATATATATATATATATATATATATATATATATATATATATATATATATATATTAGTAGCTGAGAAGGGATAGAGACAGGGAGAAAGAGAGAGATGTATATATATATTAGTAGCTGAGAAGGGATAGAGACAGGGAGGAAGAAGAGAGAGATATTAGTAGGTGTGGAATTCTAGTCCTGGAAGGTACAGAAAAGCCCCAGCCTGGCTGAACTCTGTCTTGGAGCGAGGGGAAGGAGGGAGAGAGAGAGTCAGAGAAAGAGAGAGTGGGATAAATGTTTCTCCCACACACACATGTGACCCTGGCGCAACAGCAAGCAAACAACCAGACTTGAAAATAAATAGGGGACAGGGGTTGGATGAGAAAAAATACAAATCTGTGGTGTTCCGAACAGAACAGTTATTTTCAGTCTTGAGAACCAGTTACCAGTTAGTTACTTTTGTTCCAAAATATACCTAATATTTAGTATATAATTATGTTATTCTGTAAAATATACCTAAAGTTTAGTATATAATTCTGTTATTCTGTAAAATATACCTAATGTTTAGTATATAATTCTGTTATTCGGTGAAGTTATGATGCTCGTAACACTATGATGCCTAAACACAATCCAGTTCACGTCATGTTCAACACTTTATCCATGCCCTCTCTCCATCTCTCTCTCTCCATCTCTCTCTATCCATCTCTCTCTCTCCATCTCTCTCTCTCTCACTTCCTCCCTCCCTCCATCCCTCCCTCTCTCTCCCTCCATCTCTCTTTCTCTCTCTCTCTTTCTCTCCCTCCCTCCATCTCTCTCTCTCTCCCTCCATCTCTCTTTCTCTCTCTCTCTCCCTCCCTCCATCTCTCTCTCTCCCCCCATCTCTCTCTCCCTCCATCTCTTTCTCTCTCCCTCACTCCATCCATCTCTCCCTCCCTCCATCTCTCTCTCTCCCTCCCTCCATCTCTCTCTCTCCCTCCCTCCATATCTCTCTCTCCCTCCCTCCATATCTCTCTCTCTCCCTCCCTCCATCCATCTCTCTCCCTCCCTCCCTCCATCTCTCTCTCTCTCTCTCCCTCCTTCCATCTCTCTCTCTCCCTCCCTCCATCTCTCTCTCTCCCTCCCTCCATCTCTCTCCCTCCCTCCATCTCTCTCTCTCCCTCCATCTCTCTCCCTCCCTCCATCTCTCTCTCTCTCCCTCCATCTCTCTCCCTCCCTCCATCTCTCTCCCTCCCTCCATCTCTCTCTCTCCCTCCCTCCATCTCTCTCTCCCTCCATCTCTCTCTCTCCCTCCATCTCTCTCTCTCCCTCCCTCCATCTCTCTCCCTCCCTCCATCTCTCTCTCTCCCTCCCTCCATCTCTCTCCCTCCCTCCATCTCTCTCAATCTCCCTCCCTCCATCTCTCTCTCTTTTCAAAACAAATGACTAAAGCTTCTGATCTACAATATAATAGTCTGATTGTCTACAAATGTGATACACTGTGAGTAACTCCCTATGAATTTATATGTATGTGTATGTGTGTTTGTGTTTGTGTGTGTGTGTGTGTGTGTTGTGCCAGGTTTGCCATTACGTACACAGGACGTAGGAGTCAGTCAGTGACCATGAAGACAACAACTCTGCCTATGACACATGTAACAGCCTAGAACAGATAAGAGAGCTGTGTGTGTGTGTGTGTGTGTGTGTGTGTGTGTGTGTGTGTGTGTGTGTGTGTGTGTGTGTGTGTGTGTGTGTGTGTGTGTGTGTGTGTGTGTGTGTGTGTGTGTGTGTGTGTGTGTGTGTGTGTGTGTGTGTGTGTCATTTGTTGAAATGAGACACATCTCTAAAGGCAGAGTTGTTGGATGTCAGCTCTTTGGTTTAGCCCGTCTTTGGTTTAGCCCGTCTTTGGTTCAGCCCGTCTTTGGTTCAGCCCGTCTTTGGTTTAGCCCGTTTTTGGTTTAGCCCGTCTTTGGTTCAGCCCGTCTTTGGTTTAGCCCGTCTTATTCATCCATCCATCTCTCTTTCTCTCTCTTAACATAAATCTCTTTTACTGACTCTGGAGATTCCAGAAGATGTTTTATCAACCTGAACCACACACAGAAAAACAATCAATGAGAAAGGGGAAAGAAGAGGGAGGAGATAGAGGGAAGAGATAGAGGAGGAAGAGGAGAGGAGTGAGGAAGAAGAGAGAATAAGGATAATCAATAGGAGAAGAGAGGAGAGGAGTGAAGAGAGGAGAGGAGTGAGGAAGAAGAGAGGAGTGAAGAGAGGGAGAGGAGAAGAGAGGAGAGGAGTGAGGGAAGAAGAGAGGAGTGAAGAGAGGAGTGAGGGAAGATGAGAGGAGAGGAGTGAAGAGAGGAGAGGAGTGAGGAAAGAAGAGAGGAGTGAAGAGAGGAGAGGAGTGAAGAGAGGAGAGGAGTGAGGGAAGAAGAGAGGAGTGAAGAGAGGAGTGAGGGAAGATGAGAGGAGAGGAGTGAAGAGAGGAGTGAGGGAAGATGAGAGGAGAGGAGTGAAGAGAGGAGTGAGGGAAGATGAGAGGAGAGGAGTGAAGAGAGGAGAGAAGTGAGGGAAGATGAGAGGAGAGGAGTGAAGAGAGGAGAGGAGTGAGGGAAGAAGAGAGGAGTGAAGAGAGGAGTGAAGAGAGGAGAGGAGTGAAGAGAACTACAGTACACACTAACTGATAGTGAAGAGAACTACAGTACACACTGACTGATAGTGAAGAGAACTACAGTACACACTAACTGATAGTGAAGAGAACTACAGTACACACTGACTGATAGTGAAGAGAACTACAGTACACACTAACTGATAGTGAAGAGAACTACAGTACCACTAACTGATAGTGAGAGAACTACAGTACACACTAACTGATAGTGAAGAGAACTACAGTACACACTAACTGATAGTGAAGAGAACTACACAGTACACACTAACTGATTATGAAGAGAACTACTGAGTGAAGCAGTACACACTAACTGATAGTGAAGAGAACTACAGTACACACTGACTGATAGTGAAGAGAACTACAGTACACGCGACAGTACACACTGACTGATAGTGAAGAGAACTACAGTACACACTGACTGATAGTGAAGAGAACTACAGTACACTGATAGTGAAGAGAACTAACTGATAGTGAAGAGAACTACAGTACACACTGACTGATAGTGAAGAGAACTACAGTACACACTGACTGATAGTGAAGAGAACTACAGTACACACTAACTGATAGTGAAGAGAACTACAGTACACACTAACTGATAGTGAAGAACTACAGTACACATAACTGATAGTGAAGAGAACTACAGTACACACTAACTGATAGTGAAGAGAACTACAGTACACACTAACTGATAGTGAAGAGAACTACAGTACACACTAACTGATAGTGAAGAGAACTACAGTACACTAACTAACTGATAGTGAAGAGAACTACAGTACACACTAACTGATAGTGAAGAGAACTACAGTACACACTAACTGATAGTGAAGAGAACTACAGTACACACTGACTGATAGTGAAGAGAACTACAGTACACACTAACTGATAGTGAAGAGAACTACAGTACACACTAACTGATAGTGAAAGAGAACTACAGTACACACTGACTGATAGTGAAGAGAACTACAGTACACTGACTGATAGTGAAGAGAACTACAGTACACACTAACTGATAGTGAAGAGAACTACAGTACACACTAACTGATAGTGAAGAGAACTACAGTACACACTAACTGATAGTGAAGAGAACTACAGTACAC
>NW_025751231.1:0-16020 GCF_021184085.1 Oncorhynchus gorbuscha
ATTCGAGACGTGTAGTCCACTCTTGTCATTCCAATCTCCTTTGCATTAGCGTAGCCTCTTCTGTAGCCTGTCAACTATGTGTCTGTTTATCCCTGTTCTCTCCTCTCTGCACAGACCATACAAACGCTCCACACCGCGTGGCCGCGGCCAACCCTAATCTGGTGGTCCCAGCGCGCACGACCCACGTGGAGTTCCAGGTCTCCGGTAGCCTCTGGAACTGCCAATCTGCGGTCAACAAGGCAGAGTTCATCTCAGCCTATGCCTCCCTCCAGTCCCTCGACTTCTTGGCACTGACGGAAACATGGATCACCACAGACAACACTGCTACTCCTACTGCTCTCTCTTCGTCCGCCCACGTGTTCTCGCACACCCCGAGAGCGTCTGGTCAGCGGGGTGGTGGCACCGGGATCCTCATCTCTCCCAAGTGGTCATTCTCTCTTTCTCCCCTTACCCATCTGTCTATCGCCTCCTTTGAATTCCATGCTGTCACAGTTACTAGCCCTTTCAAGCTTAACATCCTTATCATTTATCGCCCTCCAGGTTCCCTCGGAGAGTTCATCAATGAGCTTGATGCCTTGATAAGCTCCTTTCCTGAGGACGGCTCACCTCTCACAGTTCTGGGCGACTTTAACCTCCCCACGTCTACCTTTGACTCTTTCCTCTCTGCCTCCTTCTTTCCACTCCTCTCCTCTTTTGACCTCACCCTCTCACCTTCCCCCTACTCACAAGGCAGGCAATACGCTCGACCTCATCTTTACTAGATGCTGTTCTTCCACTAACCTCATTGCAACTCCCCTCCAAGTCTCCGACCACTGCCTTGTATCCTTTTCCCCTCTCGCTCTCATCCAACACCTCCCACACTGCCCCTACTCGGATGGTATCGCGCCGTCCCAACCTTCGCTCTCTCTCCCCCGCTACTCTCTCCCTCTTCCATCCTATCATCTCTTCCCTCCACTCAAACCTTCTCCCACCTATCTCCTGATTCTGCCTCCTCAACCCTCCTCTCCTCCCTCTCTGCATCCCTTGACTCTCTATGTCCCCTATCCTCCAGGCCGGCTCGGTCCTCCCCTCCCGCTCCGTGGCTCGATGACTCATTGCGAGCTCACAGAACAGGGCTCCGGGCAGCCGAGCGGAAATGGAGGAAAACTTCGCCTCCCTGCGGACCTGGCATCCTTTCACTCCCTCCTCTCTACATTTTCCTCCTCTGTCTCTGCTGCTAAAGCCACTTTCTACCACGCTAAATTCCAAGCATCTGCCTCTAACCCTAGGAAGCTCTTTGCCACCTTCTCCTCCCTCCTGAATCCTCCTCCCCCTCCCCCCTCCTCCCTCTCTGCAGATGACTTCGTCAACCATTTTGAAAAGAAGGTCGACGACATCCGATCCTCGTTTGCTAAGTCAAACGACACCGCTAGTTCTGCTCACACTGCCCTACCCTGTGCTCTGACCTCTTTCTCCCTCTCTCTCCAGATGAAATCTCGCGTCTTGTGACGGCCGGCCGCCCAACAACCTGCCCGCTTGACCCTATCCCCTCCTCTCTTCTCCAGACCATTTCCGGAGACCTTCTCCCTTACCTCACCTCGCTCATCAACTCATCCCTGACCGCTGGCTACGTCCCTTCCGTCTTCAAGAGAGCGAGAGTTGCACCCCTTCTGAAAAACCTACACTCGATCCCTCCGATGTCAACAATTACAGACCAGTATCCCTTCTTTCTTTTCTCTCCAAAACTCTTGAACGTGCCGTCCTTGGCCAGCTCTCCCGCTATCTCTCTCTGAATGACCTTCTTGATCCAAATCAGTCAGGTTTCAAGACTAGTCATTCAACTGAGACTGCTCTCCTCTGTATCACGGAGGCGCTCCGCACTGCTAAAGCTAACTCTCTCTCCTCTGCTCTCATCCTTCTAGATCTATCGGCTGCCTTCGATACTGTGAACCATCAGATCCTCCTCTCCACCCTCTCCGAGTTGGGCATCTCCGGCGCGGCCCGCGCTTGGATTGCGTCCTACCTGACAGGTCGCTCCTACCAGGTGGCGTGGCGAGAATCTGTCTCCTCACCACGCGCTCTCACCACTGGTGTCCCCCAGGGCTCTGTTCTTGGCCCTCTCCTATTCTCGCTATACACCAAGTCACTTGGCTCTGTCATAACCTCACATGGTCTCTCTTATCATTGCTATGCAGACGACACACAATTAATCTTCTCCTTTCCCCCTTCTGATGACCAGGTGGCGAATCGCATCTCTGCATGTCTGGCAGACATATCAGTGTGGATGACGGATCACCACCTCAAGCTGAACCTCGGCAAGACGGAGCTGCTCTTCCTCCCGGGGAAGGACTGCCCGTTCCATGATCTCGCCATCACGGTTGACAACTCCGTTGTGTCCTCCTCCCAGAGCGCCAAGAACCTTGGCGTGATCCTGGACAACACCCTGTCGTTCTCAACCAACATCAAGGCGGTGGCCCGTTCCTGTAGGTTCATGCTCTACAACATCCGCAGAGTACGACCCTGCCTCACACAGGAAGCGGCGCAGGTCCTAATCCAGGCACTTGTCATCTCCCGTCTGGATTACTGCAACTCGCTGCTGGCTGGGCTCCCTGCCTGTGCCATTAAACCCCTTCAACTCATCCAGAACGCCGCAGCCCGTCTGGTGTTCAACCTTCCCAAGTTCTCTCACGTCACCCCGCTCCTCCGTTCTCTCCACTGGCTTCCAGTTGAGGCTCGCATCCGCTACAAGACCATGGTGCTTGCCTACGGAGCTGTGAGGGGAACGGCACCTCAGTACCTCCAGGCTCTGATCAGGCCCTACACCCAAACAAGGGCACTGCGTTCATCCACCTCTGGCCTGCTCGCCTCCCTACCACTGAGGAAGTACAGCTCCCGCTCAGCCCAGTCAAAACTGTTCGCTGCCCTGGCCCCCAATGGTGGAACAAACTCCCTCACGACGCCAGGACAGCGGAGTCAATCACCACCTTCCGGAGACACACAGAAGAGCCCTCTTTAAGGAATACCTAGGATAGGATAAGTAATCCCTCTCACCCCCCTTAAGTTTAGATGCACTATTGTAAAGTGACTGTTCCACTGGATGTCATAAGGTGAATGCACCAATTTGTAAGTCGCTCTGGATAAGAGCGTCTGCTAAATGACTTAAATGTAAATGTAATGTAAATGTCTGTGTGTGTGTATAGAAGAAATACATTGATAGAATGAGACCTGTGTCTGATACATAATGATCCTGGTAGAGAGAATGAGACCTGTGTCTGATACATAATGATCCTGGTAGAGGAATGAGACCTGTGTCTGATACATAATGATCCTGGTAGAGAGAATGAGACCTGTGTCTGATACATAATGATCCTGGTAGAAGGGAATGAGACCTGTGTCTGATACATAATGATCCTGGTAGAGAGAATGAGACCTGTGTCTGATACATAATGATCCTGGTAGAGAATGAGACCTGTGTCTGATACATAATGATCCTGGTAGAGAATGACAGACATACTGGGGCCGTACACAGACCTTTCAGGGGGCAAGTGTTCAAATTGAGAAAAAAAGGGCACCAACCTCCCTGTTTACATAATTCATAACATACCAAAATAAATATTTTTAACATAGGCCTATTTATTTCTGCATCAACACTCACTCATCATCACAAACTGTAAACAAGCTAGTTGCAGGGCCTCCTAAACACATGACTGACATCTGGAAAAGTGTCTGATCAGCTGATCGTTGATGATTAATGTAAATCTGCTGGTTAGTTAGCTCGTGTGGATGTTTCATTAGGCCTATGGTGATTACCTAGAATGTAGACTACCTGTGTTGCTGCTGCCCTGACACACATACAATACCTGCTGACCTCTAACACACATACAACACCTGCTGCCCTCTAACACATACAATGCCTGCCCCTCTAACACACATACAATACCTGCTGCCCTCTAAAACACATACAATACCTGCTTGCCCTCTAACACACATACAATACCTGCTGCCCTCTAAAACACAGCCACAATACCTGCCCTCTAACACACATACAATACCTGCTGCCCTCTAACACACATACAATACCTGCTGCCCTCTAACACACATACAATACCTGCTGCCCTCTAACACATACAATACCTGCTGCCCTCTAACACACATACAATACCCTTTGCCCTAACACACATACAATACCTGCTGCCCTAACACACATACAATACCTGCTGCCTAACACACATACAATACCTGCTGCCCCTAACACACATACAATACCTGCTGCCCTCTAACACACATACAATACCTGCTGCCCTCTAACACACATACAATACCTGCTGCCCTCTAAAACACATACAATACCTGCTGCCCTCTAACACACATACAATACCTGCTGCCCTCTAACACACATACAATACCTGCTGCCCTAACACACATACAATACCTGCTGCCCTCTAAAACACATACAATACCTGCTGCCCTCTAACACACATACAATACCTGCTGCCCTCTAACACACATACAATACCTGCTGCCCTCTAAAACACATACAATACCTGCTGCCCTCTAACACACATACAATACCTGCTGCTCTCTAACACACATACAATACCTGCTGCCCTAACACACATACAATACCTGCTGCCCTAACACACATACAATACCTGCTGCCCTAACACACATACAATACCTGCTGCCCTAACACACATACAATACCTGCTGCCCTCTAACACACATACAATACCTGCTGCCCTCTAACACACATACAATACCTGCTGCCCTAACACACATACAATACCTGCTGCCCTAACACACATACAATACCTGCTGCCCTCTAACACACATACAATACCTGCTGCCCTCTAACACACATACAATACCTGCTGCCCTAACACACATACAATACCTGCTGCCCTCTAACACACATACAATACCTGCTGCCCTCTAACACACATACAATACCTGCTGCCCTCTAACACACATACAATACCTGCTGCCCTCTAACACACATACAATACCTGCTGCCCTCTAACACACATACAATACCTGCTGCCCTCTAACACACATACAATACCTGAATGAAAGAAGGGATGGAGTTATTTATTTATATTCAACCTTTATTTAACTGGAGGGATGGAGTTGTATTAGAGGGATGGAGTTGTATTAGAGGGATGGAGTTGTATTAGAGGGATGGAGTTGTGTTAGAGGATGGAGTTGTGTTAGAGGGATGGAGTTGTGTTGGAGGGATGGAGTTGTGTTGGAGGGATGGAGTTGTGTTGGAGGGATGGAGTTGGGTTGGAGGGATGGAGTCGGGTTGGAGGGATGGAGTCGGGTTGGAGGGATGGAGTCGGGTTGGAGGGATGGAGTCGGGTTGGAGGGATGGAGTCGGGTTGGATGGATGGAGTCGGGTTGGAGGGATGGAGTCGGGTTGGAGGGATGGAGTTGGGTTGGAGGGATGTTGGAGTCGGAATGAGTTGGAGGATGGAGTGGATTTTAGGAATGGAGTTGGATTTGAGGGATGGAGTTGGATTTGAGGATGGAGTTGGATTTGAGGGATGGAGTTGGATTTGAGGATGGAGTTGGGTTTGAGGATGGAGTTTGGAGGGATTTGAGGGATGGAGTTGGATTTGAGGGATGGGTTGGATTAGAGGGATGGAGTCGGGTTGTAGGGATGGAGTCGGGTTGTAGGGATGGAGTCAGGTTGGAGGGATGGAGTCGGGTTGGAGGGATGGAGTTGGATTAGAGGGGTGGAGTCAGGTTGGAGGGGTGGAGTCAGGTTGGAGGGATGGAGTTAGATTGGAGGGATGGAGTCAGGTTGGAGGGATGGAGTCAGGTTGGAGGGATGGTTGTTGATGTAGCTGCTCCTCTCTATGGAGTCAGGTTGGAGGGATGGAGTCAGGTTGGAGGGATGGAGTTAGGTTGGAGTCAGGTTGGAGGGATGGAGTCAGGTTGGAGGGATGGAGTTAGGTTGGAGGGATGGAGTTGGGTGGAGGGATGGTTCCAGTGTAGATGTTCTCTATGGAGCCAGGTTGGAGGGATGGAGTTAGGTTGGAGGGATGGAGTTAGATTGGAGGGATGGAGTTAGGTTGGAGGGATGGAGTTAGGTTGGAGTCAGGTTGGAGGGATGGAGTCAGGTTGGAGGGATGGAGTGAGATTAGAGGGATGGTTGTTGATGTAGCTGCTCCTCTCTATGAATGGTTGGAGGATACTGGTTGGAGGGATGGAGTATAATGACCTGGCTGTTGTTGATGAGATGCTGTCTCTGTAGTATAGGGATGGACCACTGGTGTGGATACTGTATTGGTGGAGGATGGAGTCAGGTTGGAGGGGGCTGTTGGTTGGAGATACTGTATTGGAGTATTGGAATGGACCAGGTTGGAGGGATGGAGTGAATTAGAGGATGTTTGTAGTATAGCTGACCTGGCTGTTGAATGTGAATACTGTATTGTAGTATAATGACCTGGCTGTTGGTGTGAATACTGTATTGTAGTATAATGACCTCTGGTGTGAATACTGTATTGTATTATAATGACCTGGCTGTTGGTGTAGATACTGTATTGTAGTATAATGACCACTGTTGGTGTGAATACTGTATTGTAGTATAATGACCAGGCTGTTGGTGTGAATACTGTATTGTAGTATAATGACCTGGCTGTTGGTGTGAATACTGTATTGTAGTATATAATGACCTGGCTGGTGTGAATACTGTATTGTAGTATAATGACCTGGCTGTTGGTGTGAATACTGTATTGTAGTATAATGACCTGGCTGTTGGTGTGAATACTGTATTGTAGTATAATGACCTGGCTGTTGGTTGAATACTGTATTGTAGTATAATGACCTGGCTGTTGGTGTGAATACTGTATTGTAGTATAATGACCTGGCTGTTGGTGTGAATACTGTATTGTAGTATAATGACCTGGCTGTTGGTGTGAATACTGTATTGTAGTATAATGACCTGGCTGTTGGTGTGAATACTGTATTGTAGTATAATGAGGTGTGTTTTGATCTATTCTGGGTTCCTCCAAACCCCTTCTCTCCCTGAAGAGTCTCCCACCAGGTTCCCCCTCAGCACCCGAGGCCCCAGACAACGAGCTTCCCCATTAAGGACAATGATGTGACCAACGCTGGTAATGTAGTGGGTAGTGTTATTCAATAGGACTGTAGAGGGGGACATACTGAGGGGTCTTAATGTGTTTATATCTAACTCAATGTAGTGGGTAGTGTTATTCAATAGGACTGTAGAGGGGACATACTGAGGGTCTTAATGTGTTTATATCTAACTCAATGGGTAGTGTTATTCAATAGGAGTGGGGGATAGTGTTATTCAATAGGACTGTAGAGGGGGACATACTGAGGGGTCTTAATGTGTTTATATCTAACTCAATGTAGTGGGTAGTGTTATTCAATAGGACTGTAGAGGGGACATACTGAGGGTCTTAATGTGTTTATATCTAACTCAATGTAGTGGGGGATTCAATAGGACTGTGAGGGGACATCTGAGGGTCTTAATGTGTCTAACTCAATGTAGGTAGTGTTATTCATACTGAGGACTGTGTTTATATCTAACTCAATGTAGGGGACATACTGAGGTCTTAATGTGTTTATATCTAACTCAATGTAGTGGGTAGTGTTATTCAATAGGACTGTAGAGGGGACATACTGAGGGGTCTTAATGTGTTTATATCTAACTCAATGTAGTGGGTAGTGTTATTCAATAGGACTGTAGAGGGGGACATACTGAGGGGTCTTAATGTGTTTATATCTAACTCAATGTAGTGGGTAGTGTTATTCAATAGGACTGTAGAGGGGACATACTGAGGGGTCTTAATGTGTTTATATCTAACTCAATGTAGTGGGTAGTGTTATTCAATAGGACTGTAGAGGGGACATACTGAGGGGTCTTAATGTGTCAACTCAATGTAGTGGGTAGTGTTATTCAATAGGACTGCATGAGGGACATACTGAGGGGTCTTAATGTGTTTATATCTAACTCAATGTAGTGGGTAGTGTTATTCAATAGGACTGTAGAGGGGGGATACTGAGGGTCTTAATGTGTTTATATCTATCAATGTAGTGGGTAGTGTTATTCAATAGGACTGCAGAGGGGGACATACTGAGGGGGTCTTAATGTGTTTATATCTAACTCAATGTAGTGGGGTAGTGTTATTCAATAGGACTGTAGAGGGGGACATACTGAGGGGTCTTAATGTGTTTATATTTAACTCTCCTTTACACCAGTATACCTCAATGTCTTTTATTCAATAGGACTGAATCTAATCATTCTCTCTAATGTGTCTAACTCATTCCTGCCTCTCTCTCTTTATTCAATAGGACTCTAGATCTCACTCCCTCTTCCTCCCTCCCTCTCTCAATCTCCTAGTCTTATTCTCTCTCTCGGACTCTCTCTCTCTCTCTCTCTCAATCTCTCTGTCTCTCTCTCTCATTTCCCCTCGGTCTCTCATTCTCCTCTGTCTCTTTCTCATATCTAACTCTCATGTCCCTTGCTCTCTCCCCATTCTCTCTCTGTCTCTGTCTCTCTTTGTCTCTCTCTCAATGTCCCCTTGGGTCTCTCTCTCGGTCTCTCTCTCTCTTGTTTTGTCATTTCTCTCCCTCTCTTCCTCTCTTCCTATCTAACTCCCTCTCTTCCCCTCCCTCTCTCTCATCTGAGGGTCTTAATGTCTCTCTCAATCTCTCTCTCTCTCTCTAGGACTCTCGCTACTGAGGGGGTCTTTTTTTATATCAGAAATCACTCACAATAGGACGAAGGGGAGACATTGATATCACTCAGAAGGCGGATCCATCGGCTCTGAGGTCGGACTCTTCGTTGGCGTGGCCTGTTGCATACGTCCTCCAATCCTATGTGGTCATCGTGGTCCTACTGATGGTGGTGTGGCGGTACCAATAGGACTGCCATACGCCTTACGCCCCAATGGACAGGGGACGTCCAGCAGTCTCTGTCCCTCAATGTACCTGGCACACGCCCAAGAGAGACAGCTTACGGAGGACTGTAGAGAGGACATCCGGTCAGAGCCCAGCCACGCAGTGTTTCCTCCGAGGCCCTCTGACTCTGTGTTCTGTCGGCACCATGAGAGGGTCAGTGGAGACTACAGGCATCCTGTTTATATAACTCAATGTACAGGAGATGCCTCCACAGAGTCCTACTAATATATACTACAAGGTCTGAGGGACCTGTGGGTCTTCTCACAGGGGCCAATAGGACCAATGAGGGTCTTAATGAATGAGGAGTTGTTCAGTCCCCCAATGAGGAAGAGATATCTCTCTGTGTGCTTTATGAAGTCAATAGGACTGGGCCATACTGTGTGCTTTATGAAGTCAGTGGGCCAAGCTGTGTGCTTTATGAAGTCAATGGGCCAAGCTGTGTGCTTTTATGAAGTCAGTGGGCCAAGCTGTGTGCTTTATGAAGTCAATGGGCCAAGCTGTGTGCTTTATGAAGTCAATGGGCCAAGCTGTGTGCTTTTTATGAAGTCAGTGGGCCAAGCTGTGTGCTTTATGAAGTCAGTGGGCCAAGCTGTGTGCTTTATGAAGTCAGCGGGCCAAGCTGTGTGCTTTATGAAGTCAATGGGCCAAGCTGTGCTTTATGAAGTCAGCTCCAAGCTGTGTGCTTTATGAAGTCAGCGGGCCAAGCTGTGTGCTTTATGAAGTCAATGGGCCAAGCTGTGTGCTTTATGAAGTCAATGGGCCAAGCGGTGGTACATTTCAATAGGCCTGGGACGAGTCCGTACCTACTTTGAAATCATTCACTGTGTTTTAGAAAACACGCTCTCTGAACAATCTAGACATTATCAAGGCTGGAGAATCAAATCATTGTGTTTATATCTAACTCAATGTTTTATTTATTCAATAGGAGAGAGAGAATGGATAAAGGCAGTAAAGACAGAGTGCATTCTGGGATTTTCACTAGAAAGCTAACCCCTGAGTTGGCAATGACTTGCTGTTACATGTATTGCTGCAATAGGACTAAATGAGGAACTGTCCTCTTTGAATAGAAGGACATCCAGGCTTTAGACTCGGGAGCACAATTGTAGCAAATGGAAACTTGAAAATGTTTTTTTCTCTCGCTGTGAGAGATTTTGAATATAATTTGTGTAAAATATTTTATTTTTGTGATATGGTATTTTGATGTTAACTCATGCTGAAATGAATGCCTCTTAATTATTTTTAGTGTCATAACTGTCAGTCTGTCTCAGGTAACAATGTCTCACTGTCACGATCGTCGTATGGAATGGACCAAGGTGCAGCGTGGTGAGCGTACATTTTTATTTAATTTTGCAAACGCCGCCAACAAACCAAAAATACAACAAAACGACCGTGAAGCTCCGAGCCCTCTGAAAGGTTGTACAAGCACAAACGAAGACAACTACCCACAACTACAGGGGCCAAAAGGAAAAAGGAGTTGCTGTCCCCAATAAGTATGATTCCCAATCAGAGACAACGATAGACAGCTGTCCCTGATTGAGAACCATACCCAGCCAAAACATAGAAACAAACAACGTAGAATGCCCACCCCAAATCACACCAAGCTGTGTGCTTATGTGACCTCACCAAATAGATGAAGGTCAGGGCGTGACACATTTCGGCCTGGGACGGGTGATGTCCATCATGTTTTGTTTAACAATCTGATATTTATGGGTGTTAAACTACTTTGGGCCACGTTTATTTCCTAATGGATAAAGGCAGTTGGAATACTGGCCCCTGAGTTATGACTTGCTGTTACATGTATTGCTGCTATTGAGAACTGTCCTCTTTTAGGAAGGACCATCTTTAGACTGGCCCAATTTATCTTGAAAATGTTTTTCGGTGTTAAACAAAATATTTTATTTTTGTGGATTTTGATCTCATGCTGAAATGAATGCTCTTAATTATTTTTAGTGTCATAATGGGTGTTAAACAGTGGAATCTACTGGCCTTTATCTAATGTCCGTTTGTACAAGCACAAACGAAGACATCTACCCACAACTGGCCCTTTGATTCTAATGGGTGTTAAACTACTGGCCCTTTATCTAATGGGTGTTAAACAGTGGAATCTACTGGCCCATTTATCTAATTTATGGGTGTTAAACTACTGGCCTTTATCTAATGGGTGTAAACAGTGGAATCTACTGGCCCTTTATCTAATGGGTGTTAAACAGTGGAATCTACTGGCCCTTTATCTAATGGGTGTTAAACAGTGGAATCTACTGGCCCTTTATCTAATGGGTGTTAAACAGGGGAATCTACTGGCCCTTTATCTAATGGGTGTTAAACAGTGGGAATCTACTACTGGCCCTTTATCTAATGGGTGTTAAACAGTGGAATCTACTGGCCCTTTATCTAATGGGTGTTAAACAGTGGAATCTACTGGCCCTTTATCTAATGGGTGTTAAACAGTGGAATCTATTGGCCTTTATCTAATGGGTGTTAAACAGTGGAATCTACTGGCCCTTTATCTAATGGGTGTTAAGCAGGGAATCTACTGGCCCTTTATCTAATAAGGTGTTAAACAGTGGAATCTACTGGCCCTTTATCTAATGGGTGTTAAACAGTGGTAATACAGTGGAATCCTCTACTGGCCCTTTATCTAATGGGTGTTAAACAGTGGAATCTACTGGCCCTTTATCTAATGGGTGTTAAACAGTGGAATCTACTGGCCCTTTATCTAAATGGGTGTTAAACAGTGGAATCTACTGGCCCTTTTTATCTAATGGGTGTTAAACAGTGGAATCTACTGGCCCTTTATCTAATGGGTGTTAAACAGTGGAATCTACTGGCCCTTTATCTAATGGGTGTTAAAAACAGTGGTAATACAGTGGAATCTACTGGCCTTTTATCATCCTGTCTTTGTAGATGACCTATCTGCAGCTTGACATTAGAAATCTAGGAATCTGACTGGGATCTACAGAATAAAGGGTGAGGGGGTCAGTCAGTGTAGCCCTGGGTGTTGGGGGATGGGTTGTTGATGGTTGCTATAAGGCGATAGGACTGAGGATGAATCTAGTTTTTAATGGAGGGTTGTAATGCTTCAGGCTAGTCCTTCCTCCTCGTGTCAGAGGAGAGGAGAGGAGGGAAGAGGAGAGGAGAGAGAGGGAGAGGAGAGGAGAGGAGAGGAGAGGAGAGGGGAGAGGAGAGGAGGAGGAGAGGAGGAGGGAGGAGAGGAGAGGAGAGGAGAGAGTGGAAACACAGAAAACTGACAGCTCCAGGATCTATTCAGATAATGACCTCTAGTCCAGGCTGTATCACGTCTGGCTGTGATTAGGAGTCCCACAGGGTGTGCCCTGGTGGCCCAGCGTGATCCTGGTTTGGCCGAGTGGGCAGTCATTGTAAATAAAATTTGTTCTTAACTGACTTGCCTTGTTAAAATAAAGGTTAAATCTAATCATTTTCAACTTAAAAAACATTTTGTCTACAGCTTTCTATAAGAGAGAATAGCGACTCTGGGATAATCTAGAGAGAATAGCGACTCTGGGATAATCTAGAGAGAATAGAGACTCTGGGATAATCTAGAGAGAATAGAGACTCTGGGATAATCTAGAGAGAATAGAGACTCTGGGATAATCTAGAGAGAATAGAGACTCTGGGATAATCTAGAGAATAGAGAACTCTGGGATAATCTAGAGAGAATAGAGACTCTGGGATAATCTAGAGAGAATAGCTACTCTGGGATAATCTAGAGAGAATAGAGACTCTGGGATAATCTAGAGAGAATAGCGACTCTGGGATAATCTAGAGAGAGGACTCTAGGATAATCTAGAGAGAATAGAGACTCTGGGATAATCTAGAGAATAGCGACTCTGGGATAATCTAGAGAGAATAGAGATAATCTAGAGAGAATAGCGACTCTGGGATAATCTAGAGGAGACTCTGGGATAATCTAGAGAGGATCTGGGATAATCTAGAGAATAGAGACTCTGGGATAATCTAGAGAGAATAGAGACTCTGGGATAATCTAGAGAGAATAGAGACTCTGGGATAATCTAGAGAGAGAATAGAGACTCTGGGATAATCTAGAGAATAGAGCTCTCTACAAACGTGTTGTGCTGGTTTGTGTTGATTGTGTTTTCATTATTATAATGTAGAAGTGCTTCGAAAGACATTCTATTCTTATTTACAATAAAAGTGACTCCAATACATTATTTATCGTTGTTTTCTATTGGGCAAACAAATCATGTGAAACACGACCAAATACAAACAGCAGAAATACATCCAACACGTTTGTAGAGTCACAAAGATGTCGTCACTGAGTGCTACGAATATAGTACATTTTGGACTCGTTTTTAAGAAGTGAATTTGTCCCAATACTTTTTGGTTCCCTTAAAATGGGACGGGGAACTATATCCATAAAGTGCTGTAGTTTCTAAACGGTTCACCCGATATGATTGAAAAATAGACTCAGGGTCAAAGCTGACAGTCCTGACCTTTAACCTCGCCCATAGCCATTGTATCATGTCAAGTCAAAGTGCTGGAGTACAGAGACAAAAATCGACAACATACATTGTCCCAATAATTACACTGTAGATTAGTGTATAAAACAGGCCCTCACGTAACCATTGGTTCACCTGTGTACATGTTCAGTTCTGCTGCTCCGGCTGTAATTAAAGTGTGGCCACGTGACCTTTATTTCCTGTGTTTTGTATTTAATTTGTGCACCATTTTATTTTACCTTTATTTAACCTTTTATTTAACTTACTTAACCAGGCAAGTCCTTCTTATTTTCAATGACGGCCTGGGAACAGTTGTTTGTTTGTACCTTTATTTTGAACTTGTATGGTCAGGGCGTGAGTTGGGTGGGCAGTCTATGTTTGTTTCTATGTTTTGGGGGTATTTCTATTTTCGGCCTAGTATGGTTCTCAATCAGAGGCAGGTGTCATGAGTTGTCTCTGATTGAGGAATCATACTTAGGTAGCCTGGTTCACTGTGTTTGTGGGTGATTGTTCCTGTCTTTGTGTTTGCACCAGATGAGACTGTTTTAGGTTTTCTCTCACGTTTGTTGTTTGTTAGTTATCTCATGTGTAGTTTCTTTATAAATTAAAGAACATGAATAACCACCACGCTGCATTTTGGTCTGCCTCTCTTTCACCAGAAGAAAGCCCTTAAAGTGTGTTGGTTACATGACAATGGTACAGTCCATTACCCAATGGTACAGTCCATTACCCTCTTAATTAATGAACCACTTGGGACAGTCTGGGGAGTCTGGTCTGCCATTCCATCATCCCAGTGTGCAAGCCACTACATAACCAACGCCTTACAGATCACATGACCCTGCTTCTCTACCGAAAGTAATGACATCATCCCAGTGTAAACACCAAGCACCAACGTCTTACAGATCACATGACCCTGCTTCTCTACCGAGCAATGACATCATCCCAGTGTGCAACACCATAACCAACGCCTCCACAGGATCACAAGACCCCGTTTCTCTACCGAGCAATGACATCATCCCAGTGTGCAACACCATAACCAACGTCTTACAGATCACATGACCCTGCTTCTCTACCGAGCAATGACATCATCCCAGTGTGCAACAGCATAACCAACGTCTTACAGATCACATGACCCTGCTTCTCTACCAAGCGATGACATCATTCTGTGTCTGTCTACCAAACAGACACCTTTTATACACATTGTTTTGTTGTTGTTTGTTTTAATGATTAAATAGAGTGTAGATGTAACAATAGCTTAACACTATGGGCTACTACTGTATGTTGAAGCTTTCCCTCTATTGGACCAGTTAGGTTCTCTACTGGAGAGATGAAGACTGGACAACTGAATCATTTAGAAATGAAGACTGGACAACTGAATCATTTAGAGATGAAGACTGGACAACTGAATCATTTAGAGATGACGACTGGACAACTGAATCATTTAGAAATGAAGACTGGACAACTGAATCATTTAGAAATGAAGACTGGACAACTGAATCATTCAGGAACAGAATGTTAGGTTCTCTACTAGAGAGATGAAGACTGGTCAACTGAATCATTTAGAAATGAAGACTGGACAACTGAATCATTTAGAAATGAAGACTGGACAACTGAATCATTCAGGAACAGAATGTTAGGTTCTCTACTGGAGCAATGAAGATTGGACAACTGAATCATTTAGAAATGAAGACTGGACAACTGAATCATTTAGAGATGAAGACTGGTCAACTGAATCATTTAGAGATGACGACTGGACAACTGAATCATTTAGAAATGAAGACTGGACAACTGAATCATTTAGAAATGAAGACTGGACAACTGAATCATTTAGAAATGAAGACTGGACAACTGAATCATTCAGGAACAGAATGCCGGCTTGTATTTTGTAAATACAATTCTTACCAAAAAAATAATAATAATCACCTTGAATAAATATTGATATGTGAGATTTGTACAATTTGTACAATAGCCTGAGATATCAGCCATATGTCCCTCCTATAGTTTACTAGGGTGAACCCAACTCTATTTTAATCTGAGGGAATCTCAGCTTTCAATTTTCAAAGTTCCAGTAATTGAGCAAGTTGAGGTGAATAAACTACTCCAGTGGCCGCCAGGCAGCATCCCGTGGGCGTCGGGAGACGGGACCGGTGGGACAACGCGTTTCATGCTCCCTCAGCCACATCATACCACATTACCGAGCTGACAGAGCCCGTCAGGTACAGCTCCACCTGAGATTATACAGGTCTCACTAGGGGGACTGTTTCTTCTAAAGAAAAGCTGCTCTTCATAAGGACAGAATATTAGTTGTTAAGGCAACGTAGAAGAGTTTGTGATTTGGAAGTGTGGAGTGTTCTAGAATGTCTAGTGAACACGTCATTTGGGGGGCCTCGAGACGAGAATGGGGTCCTCGAGAGGAGGATGGTGGGCCTCGATAGGAAGATGGGGGGCCTCGAGACGAGAATGGGGTCCTCGAGAGGGAGGATGGTGGGCCTCGATAGGAGGATGGGGGGCCTCGAGAGGAGGATGGTGGGCCTCGATAGGAAGATGGGGGCCTCGAGAGGAGGATGGTGGGTCTCGATAGGAGGATGGGGGCCTCGAGAGGAGGATGGTGGGCCTCGAGAGGAGGATGGTG